>NC_056737.1:1314445952-1314615952 GCF_019279795.1 Protopterus annectens | reverse complement strand
ATTTTCCACTAGTATGAGTCCATTGTTTAGCTGTTAGAATAACAGGCATATAAATGTTATCACAGTGCTGTCTTATTGAGAGCAATATTATGGAGTCTCATTTGTCTCCATTTTTTGCACAGTATATCTCAAAGATCTCAATTGCCTGAATGCTGTAGAATGACAATAGGGACTATTTGAAAAGAATGATAAAGTGACCGTGCTGTGATAAATAGTGTTAGAAATTGTGCAGTGTGTCCTGATGGGGATTAAGTATGCATAAATAATGGGTTTGGAATATGAATGATCCAAATTGGATACTCAGCATTCCACAGCAAGGTGTCAATATACCAGTCAATAGAAAAAACAGATCTAACACAAGACGTGATATATGTGTTTGTATATGTGGGTCCGAGTGTTTTTTATGGGGGGTGAATGTGTATGTGGGTGAATTTGACTGTCTCTCGATCAGCGCGTGTGTGTGTGTGTGTGTGTGTGTGTGTGTGTGTGTGTGTGTGTCTAATGCCCCAGTTACTATATACTGGTGGCTAGAGAGAGCAAATGGTGGTGGGTAGAGATACTCAGGCTTGAACCCTGTACCTTGTATGCAGGTGTTAAGGACCTGAATTCCCTACCCACCACCATTTGTAAAAAAAAATTGCAGATTTTTGCCTCATATGTGATCTGATCTGTTCCTCATAATATCTGTGGTTTCTAAATATTGCAATGTTTGATATTTGATGGAGCAGTGGTAGCATTGTTGCCACACAGCAGTAGGGTTCTCAGGTTTGATTCTTGACTGGCGTGCCTTCTGTGTGGGGTCTGCATCTTCTCCCCCTGTGTTTGTGTGGGTTTGCTTTTGTGTCCTCCCATGTTACAAAGACATGTCTGCATTATTTCTTCCTGGGCCTCTGCTGAAAATTGTTTTTTTGTTCCAAGTCAGATTGTCCTGATTAACAAATGTTAAATAAAATTGACAGGCATTTCAATTTCAGACTTCAGGTTTCTGAATGTTTTATTCTTTGCATATTTGATGGTGCAGTGGTAGCATTGTTGCCTCGCAGCTATAGGTTTTCTGGTTTGTTTCTTGGCTGGGGTTCCTTCTGTGTGGAGTCTGCATCTTATCCCTGTGTTTGTGTGAATTTGCTCTGATGTCCTGCCATTTTACAAAGACATGTGTCTGCAGTATTTCTCCCTGGACCTCTGCTGAAAAGTTTTTGTTCCATCAGAAGTAAAATTGACATTAAATTTCAGACTTCATATTCTTCAGAAAATGCATAGTAACACAACATTTTACACAACTTTTTATTCTAGCAATTTTCTAAGATGAATATTTGAAATTTGTCCTTATTTTTGGGACTGTATTACCCCAATATTGGCTTTGTCCAGTTTTTGTGCTAAGATTGACAGCTATGGCAAGAACTGAATATGTTTGAGGGCTGTATTCCGTCATTACTGGGTTTGTCTGAGTGTTTTGTGCTAAGAGGTTGACTGCTATGGTGAGAACTGAATTCATTAAATGATAGCCATTTAAGTTTCAGTCTTCCTCTCTTTCACAAAGCAGCCGATTTGGCGTAGTGGTATGTTGCTCTGACTGTTTTGCACAGGGACCTTGGCAGTAAAATGTATGGTGGTAACACAGCATTTTTCTTTCACAAAGCAGCTGATTTGGCGTAGTGGTATGTTGCTCTGACTCTTTTGCACAGGGACCTTGGCAGTAAAATGTATGGTGGTAACGCAGCATTTTATTCTAGCAACTTTCCAAGATTATACAAGCAATGTTTAATGTGTCCCTGGTTTTTGGCCTTTTGAACCCCCCCCCCCAATAAACTTGGCTTTTTCCAGATTTCTTGTGCTGCGAAGTTGAGATGCAGTTGAGTATTGAGTAGATTTTCCAAGGAGCTGAGATCTGCAGGGGAAGAGACGTTTAGTGTTGCTTGTGCCAAGTCAACTTACATTGTTAATAGCACAACAGGTTGTGTACTTGCTTTTAATGCAGAAGGTTGTTGGTTCTACTCCCACAAGGGGTGAATGCTGCCATACTGAAAAAGTCCAGATACTAACTATGCGCCTGTTATCAGTTTGCCATCCATTTCCTATTGCAATATTACTAGCTTATCATTTTTAATGTAATATAGGCAATTTATTCCTCAGGGGCATCAGACACTTAATTTTTCGATGAAACCATGAAATATAAAAGGTGTTTGCTAGCAGCAACCTCTTCATTAGTTACAGATTTATTTAATGTGGAATTATTTAGATGACTTTTTTACTTCAGAGATTGTGCATATTTACTGATAATGGTGGACTGTAGAAGTTTGAGTAGACTTATGATGGAAATGTTCTGAAATGGGCAGTTTTGTCATTATTGGTGCATGCGTTTTGTTTCATTGTTTACTGGAAAAATGTTCAAAACAATAGGAAGGTGTATCAAAGAGCACATGTATGTTTCATATGCAAGAGGCCTATGATTTGAAAACAGCCCAGAATTAATCTGTATCTGCTACTGGTAAAATGTATTTTCTTTGAATGTGGGTTGCAATGCTGTTTCAATGAATGGGAGTTTCAAGGGCAGAGAAGTTTTAATGCTAAGTTTGTTTAGCAGATGTCTTAGTGTTTGTGCTGTAAAATGCGAAATAAAACTTTCAAATGAAGTCCAAATCATCATAGAAGTAAATCAGTATGCACATTAGTGTTTATGGTAAATGGAGTGAAATAGCCAAGTAATGGATCATTGGAATGGCTGCATGGGGAGGCTCCATGATTTTGTGAGGGTGAAGGGCGGCAAACTTAAAGAGAGCCCCAGCTGAACTATACCTCCCAACTGTCCAGATTTTCAAAGAATGAATAGATTTTTGCTTCTTATTTTTGGTCTGTTCCTCATAAAATTTGTGGTTTTCTGGCAAAATCATTTAGGAATTAAGTCACTAAATAATACACTGAGTTTCAGACTTCATAACCTTCAGAAAAAACGCATGCTAAAGTCAGACATGTTCTATCAACTGTCTCAGTTTATACAAGAGCAATTTTTAGTACAGTTTATATGTTCCCCCACAATATTTGACCTTGTCCAGATTTATTGCATTAACAGGTTGAGAGGTACATCATGCAAATAAATTGCTTTATAGAATTAGGCATAGCCAAACCTCTCAACTGTCCCTGATTTTGGCTCAAAATGTTGCTCTTCCCCTAATAATCCCTCCGCAAAATAGTAATTTTGGAAGAAAACATGGAGGGTTTACAATTAAGAAATAGCTGTAATAATCAGAGTTATAGATTACTTTTATTTCAGAAATGCATGTAGATTATTTTATTTTGTCAGCTACTCTAAGTTAACAGTACTAATATTAAAGTGTCCCTTCTTTGACAGGTTCCCAGCTGTATTGTGTGGCTATTTTATATTTTTACATCACATTTTTGGTTCATTTTTCATAAAATTGAGTGTTTTTTTTTTGGCAAATTAGTGACAAATCATTAAAGACTGAAGTTAGAAAATAATGACAGACATTTGAGTTTCAGATTTCATAACATTCAGAAAATTCATACTAATGCAAGACCTATTATCTTTCTAAGTTTATAAGAGCAATATTTAAAAAAAATGTCCTTATTTTTGGGCCTTTGTCTCACTTCTTTGTATGGCTTTGACCAGATTTCTTGCTCTGAGGTTGAGAGTTATGACAAATGTGTCAGGGCCATCACAGTCAGCCAGAGACATTTCAAATTGTGACATACTTGTTGCACCCCACTCCCCCATGTAGTGACTCTGGATGTGTCGAAGCAAGGCAAGGAGTAGTTATGCAGTGTAAATGTGCAGAGTATTACCCCCCCCCCATCCAAGGTAGACACAAGTACTAGAGTGGCTTTTCATCTGTCCTTGATTTTTGCAGAGTGGTCTGGTTTCTGTCATATTTTTTGTACTGTGATTTATGCTTATTACTCAAAGTGCCTGTTGCTCTGTGTTTAAGTAGCAATACTTTAAAGACCATCAGGTAAGCTTGGCTGAGATCGTAAGATGCAAGTAAGCTTTAATAAGCATACTGTTAAAGAATTGCCAACATTGAAAGCCTTTCTGTTGTTGCCATGTAGAGAATACTTAACTAGATAATGTATAAGGCTCGGGTATTGAAATGCATATGATAGTATTTGTAATAAAGGACAGGATTACATTATAAGAAGCTCATTACACTTGGAGACTTCCAGTCATCTCTGCAGGCTTTACCCGTAAACTAAACAGAATGCCAATCATGGTCGATAACTTGTACAGTGATCCTTTTAAGCAATGTATCTTGAGCTTATTTCTTGTTTGCTTTTCATTTTTTACTTTGATCATGTTTTCCCCATGAAACAAGTAGATAGTTGTCAGGCAGCAGGTCTTTTTTTGGATAAGAAACATTTTTACAAGTGGGGGCATCAGACATTTCTACTTTCGGCATGTTACTTGGTACTTTAATAAAGCTGAATATAAACTGTAATTAGAACTGCAGTGCAAAAAGTGGTTTGAGTTGATTGCTGCTTGTTTTTCTTATACTTGATTTTGACTGGCATTCCATTAATACATTTAAAAAGTAATTTATTTTTTCATGCCTCACAACCTTTTTGTTTCCATCTAGATATTAATTAAGCTGTCATGCAACCAATGCATTGAAATATTTTTATTCTTCTGCACTTCATTTTGTCTTGATTGGACTCTCAATGAAAGTTTGGCACCCAGGGCAGTGTATTTAGTTAGTTTTTGTGGTTTTGAGCATAGCTCCTCCCCTTTCTAAGTTGGCCACACCCCTTCCCATTGATCCCACCCATTCAGCTGTCTCCTGCAGCCCCCCTTTGATTTGAAGTCACCAGCCGCCACTGGACTGCCCTTCTACAAAGCTCAGGTTCCATAACTTGGTGCACAGATTTTTGTATTGTGAACAGAAATCAGCAAATTATTATGGTGGCTGCTTTATTGTCATGCTTGCTCAGTACATTGGTTTGTAATGGATCGAATTTGGGATGATTTGTTTTGGCCAAATTAACAGTGTATTTCTAAGGTGTGTATGGTGATGCTGCAGGATATTTTGTTTTTTGTTATTTTTTTGTCATGCCTCCTTTGCTACAGTCTCTGTCCTTTTGTTCACCCCCTCTATTCTTAGATGTCATTTTATCCTTATTACTTCTGAGTCAATCAACACAACTCCTGCATCACTCTGCATTTTTTTAATTTCTCCAAGTCTTATGGGTTTCTAATACAATGACAGGAATGGAACCCATTCTAAGTCAAAGTATGATTAAAGAACTAAAACAGATAGGCACCACAACGGAGTAAGTGCACCTGTGATGTAAAAAAATATAATAAATATGAAAAACGTAAACCATTCACAGGAGCAGTCCATGGCTGATAAAAACGTCTCTCACAGCAGCAAACTAATCTAAAATCCAGGTATATAACACCAGACAATCCTATAAATTGTATGTATTTATATATATATATATATATATATATATATATATATATATATATATATATATATATATATATATATATATGTGTATGATGAGTTTTCATGTGTTTTAAATTGATTTGTTAAGTACACTGTTTTGAAAATATTAATTAGTGATATTTTAAGTATGATTTTAGGATATTTATAAGTTTCCAATAATTCCCCATTTAACAAAGTAGATGAGATTTCTTTTATTTGAAATTTTGTTACTACAGATACTTGTTCGTTAGTCAGGAAATGATGTCAGTATAACAACATTTAATGATGTGTTTAATAATTTATGAGCAGGGGTATATAAGAAGGGTGCTTTAGGGATGTATTTGTACCTGTTTGGTCTGAGGAAGCTGCACAGGTGAAAGCGCTTACCATCTTTTATTTAATAAGCAGTGCTTTTATCATCGACATTTGGATTGTCTGGTGTTATATACCTGGAGTTTAGATTAGTTTGCTGCTGTGAGAGGTGTTTTTATCAGCCATGGACTGCTCCTGTGAATGGTTGACGTTTTTCAAAGTATGATTAAAGTTCATTAAATTAGTATTGTTTCAGTCTTTGATGTTCCTCATAGCACCTGCAATATGTCCAGTAATAAATCCTTCTGTAATTCATATGGAGTTATATGTATTTGTAATATATCTAAGTACGATTGTAAATTATTTTTTATAAGACCCATTGCTCCTACTACTATTGGAACTGTCCGGGTATCCTTCCCTTGTTTCTGCCTGAAAAGCCTGGTATTTTATGACTTTATGTCTCTGTACATAACACTTGCAGTTACTGGGTGTAGCAATTTCAATGAACAGTGCTACTTTTGTCTTCTTTTTATGGGCTTCTATATCTGGTTTTCCCCACATCTATTTTTGAACTGTTGGTAATTGGTGATCCCATGTGATATAGACATCATTTTCTATAATGCTTTGTAGATCGTGCTAGCAGTATTTTTTTAACTGTGTTAATATTATAATGTTTGCACAATCTCCAATGTGACAGTCTTGCCGCATTTTTATGCCTTTCAGTATACAGTCCTTCTGCCATTAGTATATCACAACCAGCAACAAGATGTACGACTGTTTCCAATTCTGTTTTACAAAAGTTACATTTGCCTGTTTCTCCCACATGTTTAATGGAATTTGTAAACCAACGTGTACATAGTCCACTGTGGGCCGCCAATATTAACCTTTGGTCTTTTGGTTTAAATTCACCTCTCCTTAACCATTCCTGCATTGGATCCTGATCAACATGAGGTTGTTCCAAAAGTTTTCTATACTTACAACTATATTTATGCATTTTCCACTTTCTTGCCTTCTCAGCTGATCCTTCGTCTTATGTTCTTTCTTTTATTTTTAGGCACATTCAGTTGCTGTCTGATTTTTACCTACTTCTGGTTTGATTTCCGTTCCCACTTGATGCTGATATGCTTCTGCTAAACTAAGCAGGGAAGTCATCTTGGACTTATTCTCCTCATATTTTAAAACTTTCACTTTGTTTGGTTCTTGTGAGATCAGCAGATATGTATCATCATCTTCTTTCAGCTGTTCCCATTAGGGGTCGCCACAGCGGATCACCTGTTTTCACTTCTTCCTGTCCTCTGCATCTTGCTCTGTTACACCAACCATCTGCATGTCCTCTCTCACCACATCCATAAACCTTATCTTAGGCCTTCCTCTTTTCCTGTTACCTGGTAGCTTCATCCTTAGCATCTTTTTCCCAATATACTCAGCATCCCTCCTCAGCACATGTCCAAACCAACGTAATCTTGCCTCTCTGGCTTTGTCTCCAAACCTTCCAACCTGGCCTGACCCCCTAATATACTTATTCCTAATCCTGTCCACTCTCATCACACCCAGTAGATATGTATGCAGTCCTACAATTGCAGATGTATACATGTAATAAATTTTGAGGAGGGCCCACACTTCCTAAAGAATGGGGAATATATAGTCTTGGGGTCTATATTACCTTATTGAAATGTATCTTCAGTGAATACCAATCCATTAACAGCTATACAATGAAATTCACTTCTGCGAAAAGGAAAGCACTCAGCCAACAACACAGCTTTGCTCTTTTCCCCACTGTAGTGTGATCTCAGAGTTGGTATATATAGTTAGGGGTGTAGGGGGGGCTACTGGGGTGAGTGGTGAAGCTTCTCAATTAGGTGAGTTTGATTTAGTGTGGTATGTGTTACAGTGTGTTAGGGGGAAAGGGTTTCCTTGTCCTGAGAAAGCTTTCGATGTTCGCTGATTTTGGATTCTTTATATAGATGTCGATGGACTGGTATTCAGTAAAGAGTCATTTCGGTAGGGTAATATAGACCCTAGTCTTGGTATACACTAATTTTTATAAATCATTTGACAAGACTGAAACATCCTTCTTGTTTTCCTGTCCAACCAATCCAATACCTTTTGGGGCCAGCCAATCACTCCAAAAAACTGTACGTTAGCACACGAAGAACACATTTGTTTATAACTTGGATTTTGTTCCTAGATGTCAGTGCTGTTTTCAGTATTAATCTTAGTCTTCTAAAGTATTCCTTACTAAGTTTTATTTGCATTTGTTCATATTTTATTGTTGATCCTTCATTAATTCCCAGATATTTATATACTCTCTCTTGCTCAAGTTCTTTTATATCACATTCCTGTTCCAAGCTGATGTTTTCTTGGTGCTGCAGGTTTCCTGCTTTAAAAGTTGCTTTTGCACATTTATCAAGACCAAATGACATTCTTATTTATTTATTTAACATTTGTTTACCAGGAAAGTCCAACTTGGAATGAAGCCAATTTTCAGCAGAGGCTCGGGGAGAAATGCTCAAGATGCATGTCTTTGTAAGCTGGGAGGAAACCGGAGTACCCGGATAAAACTCACACAAATGCAGGGAGAACATGCAGACTCCACACAGAAGGCACTCCAGCCGAGAAACTAACTGGAGAGCCTCTTGCTGTGAGGCGACAAAGCTGCTATTGCACCACTGCACCATCCAATATATCATTCTATATCATCTGAAAAAGTTTTGACCACTTGCAGTTGCGCTTTCAGTTCCTCATCTGATGAACTATGCAGTTTTAAAATGTCCTCAAAAAGAAGATGAGAAGTCTTTACTCTTTGTTGTTTCTGGGAGCCAAATTATAGCCATGACCTAATCTGGTAAATTGACAGTTTAAGGGATTAACAGCAAGACAAAAGAGCAGTGGTGACAAAGACTCACCCTGAAATATCCCTCTTTGAATTTTTATCCCTGAAATAATAATTTTTCCTTTATCATGGCTTAACTGCAAAGTGTTTGCAACTGTTCATGGTCACTGCAAAGTAATCAATCAGCGTAGGATGGATCTTTTAAGCAGTCTTTTTCAGTGACCTTCTCACTTATTGTTTTAGTTTGTTGTTTGTGATATTTTTGCAGTGACCCTAATGATAATGGACATTGGCTGGGTATAACAGCCCTGTGTTTCTTATGCTTAGTCAACACTCTGCTTGTGCTGTGCTGACGAGGTCATAACAAGGCTGAAATGTTCATATCCACAGTAGTGGGGTTTGGCTTTATTGGTCTGAAATTGTCCATTAAAATGACAAAACAAGTCATGGGCATTCAGAATTGCCAATTAGCTGAAACACCTGATGTTCATAATGGTCATTTGCATATATCCCATGTGCCTCTGATACAAGAGGTTTGGGAGGTCACTCAGTGGAAATTCTAGCTTTGCTGGAGTTTTCATTTTGTTTTTATTGTACAGTTCTTAAATAGAAAGGCAAGTTTTTCTCCCATCAGCCCCTTCATATGTTCATCCATAGTGAGAAGCTTCCAATTATTTTTAATGACACTACCGATACTATTCACATCACCAGTGTATATTATCGGGACTTTAATCCTGTTTTTTTGAGAACCAAATCTAGCTCCAGCCGATGATTGTCCCATTTGATGTACCTTATAAAAGTCAGAAAAATAAGGTGTATACTTATTCAATCGTAAGTCTAATTTATTATTCATAAAATTATCCACTTCTCTATGATGATATCCCTGTCTATCAAACACTCAGCAAAACTATTAGAGGCATGCATAAAATCATCTTCTGAAGTATGCAGCCTTGAAATTCTAACTAGTTGCCCCTTAGGTTCCTATGTATATAACCTGGGTGCATGCTAGTTCTATGTAAATACTTATTCTTCCAACATTTCTTACGAAACATCTTGGTGGAAAAAGTTTGGTCATCCAAAGTAGATATACGTACATCTAAAAAATCAGTGGTATCAGTAGATACCTGAGATGTAAACTTTAGAAAATCCACAGTGTGCTCCAAATATAAAATAAACTGATGGGACTGATCCTTCGTACCTCACCATAGCAAAAAAATATCATTAACAAACCTCTTGTAAAATGTTATGTATTGAAAATATTCATGCATGGGTACAACTACTTCATGTTCCTCCCAGTATGCTAACATGAGGATGGCATAACTGCTAGCACATGAAGTACCCATTGCCACTCCCCATTTCTGCCAGAAAATCTGTGTATTATAAACAAAGATAGTATTTTCCAAAATAACTTCCATTAACATACAAATGGCATGTACAATATTGGAGCTATAAAGACTCTTTTCACTTAAATATAACCTTACATTTTCAATACCATACTTATTTGGAATGCTGGTAAAAAGGCTTTGTACATTTAAACTGGCTAGTAGGTACTTGGAATAACTAATATCACTATTAATAAATTCAAACAAGGGCTCTAAAATGCTGTGTATCTTTTAACACAGTAGATGTATGTAAAACAACTTCATAGGTTCATAGTTTCATAGGTAGGTACTAGGCTATCGGCCCAATGGCCTACGTAAGCCTAGCCAACAAGGTTCCCTGGCTTACGCCACCCAAGAAAGTTATTTCCCTGTGCCACTGTCAAGCAGAGACACAGAAGTGATCTCTGGGTTGTATTCCTTATTTTCCATCCAGTCATCAAGATTTTTTCTTAAAGAGTGCTAATGAAGAACTTTGCTTGACATGGATGGGTAGCCTGTTCCAGGGAAGTCTCTGGGACAGGAATCTATCCCTCTAGCATGTCCTGTTTATTGTGGTGACAAGGTTTAGGTCCCTAGAGCATGTAGCTTAGAGGGATTGGGATTTCTTTAGGTGTAGCATGTCCAACAGCTCTGGGTTTGACATAGCTTTATATGTTACGCAGAGATCACCTCGCTCGGAGTAGGTGATATGCTACGCAGTAAAGCTGGAGTTTTTTCAGGCGGTCAATGTAGGGCATTTGTTTGAGGCCAGTAATCCTCTTTGTGAGGTACTTCTGTGGCCTTTCCAGTTGCTGCAGATGTCTTATGAGGTACATACCAAAAGGGGCGTTGTACTCTATAATGGGTCTGAGTGTCGAGTAGAGGGGAACAATGACCTCTTTTTTCCTGGATGAGAGCCCTTTTATGATGAGGTGTGCCAAATAGAAGGGCTTCCTGATTACTGTGGTGATGTGACTATCAGGGTCTACTTCATATGGTCGACAGTTCATATAGTCTAAACTCATACGGTCGACAGTTCGTATGGTCGAAACTCATTTGGTCGACGGCTCATTTGGTTGACAACCAGTACTTAAGGCACTTAACAGGGATTTGCCCCCCAACCCAAAGTTGTGTGACCCTGGAGTTGATACACATAGTTGGGGGGGGGGGGCAAAGCCCCCTATAATGGGGGGTGTGGGGGCAAAGCCCCCCACCTATATCTGTTAAAAATGTTGAGTTTTTATTGTATTTTCATGTTTTAAAGGACCTTTAAACAAATATTAGTGGGGGGCTTTGCCCTCCTCACTGCCCCAATGTGGGGGCTGTGCCCCCACCCCCTATCTATATATATCAATCCCAGGGTCGCACAACTTTGGGGAGGGGGGCAAATCCCTGTTAAGTGCCTTGAGTACTGGTTGTCGACCAAATGAGCCATCGACCAAATGAGTTTTGACCATATGAACTGTCGACCATATGAATGTTGATCATATGAACTGTCGACCATATGAAGTAGACCCGACTATCAAAGGAGAGACTACTGTCCACCTGGGTCCCAAGGTCTCTTATCATGCATTCAGTGTTAAGTAGATTGCTGCCTATGTGGGAGTTCATGGGTACAGAGTTTTTACCAAAGGGGTGACACTGCACTTTTTGGCATTGAGCTTGAGGCCATGGCTCTGACACCAGGCATCTGTCTCAGTGAGGCCCTTCTGTAGGATGTCCACATCATTTGGGGACTTGACTGTGGCTCCTAGTTTGCAGTCATCTGCGAACTTCATTAGCCAGAGGCCTTCTGTGTTAGCCTGTAGTTCAGAGAAGTAGATATCAAACAGGAGAGGTCCCAGGACAGAACCCTGTGCTACTCCACTTGTCACTGCTTTGAGGTCAGATTTGGAGTCTGCAACTTTTACAGTGTGGGTTCTGTCAGTGAGTTACTTGACAACCCATCTTGTGACATAGGGATTTATAACTAGTTTAGTGAGTTTAGCTATAATTCCAGAATGGGGGATGGTGTTGAAAGCCTTGGCGAGGTCAAGATAGGCTGTGTGAACCACCTTACCCTCATCTACGGCTTTGGTGACTGCCTCAAAGAAGTTGATCAGATTCAGGAGGCCTGATCTGCCTTTCACAAACCTGAACTGGGTGGGATCCAGAGTTTGGAGGTTATCAATGTCTTTGTTTATGAGTTCCATGATGATACGTTCCATGGCCTTGCAGACCAGGCTTGTCAGGCTAATAGGTCGATAGTTCCCGGGATCAGTGGTGGCTCCCCCTTTGTGGAGTGGGATAACTGTTGCTGTGTGCCATTCATTGGGCACAAAGCCTGATGCGAGGCTATTATTGAACATGGTGCTTAAGTGGGGAGCCAGTTCGTTCTGAAGTTTGTGTAAAATGCAGCCTGGGATGTTGTCCGGTCCCATGGATGCTGTGTTTCTGGCTTTAGAGAGTGCATCTTTTACCTGCATAGTTGTGATTACAGGGACTCTGCATTCTTCCAGTATAGATATGGGCCCTTTAGGGGGTGACAGGGGGGAGGGGTAAAGTTAGCACTGAAGCTATCTGCCAGGATGTTGGCAATATCAGTTGGTTCTGTAATTTTCGTGCCTTTGTGCTGTAACTCAGAGCAGATCTGGGTGTTGCCATCGAGATTCTTGACATAGCTATAGAATGCTTTGTGGTTGCCCTTGGAATTAGTGGTGATTTTGTTTTCGTAGCTAGCTTTGGAGGATCTTATAAGGGATCTCAGCTTCTTACTGAGGCTGACCAGGGAGCTCCTCCACTCATGGGATTTTACTCTCTTTTGCAACAGTTTCTTCATTCTGTTGCACAGTTTGTTTATAGCAGGGGACCACCAGATTGGCTTCCTTTTTTTGGAGGATAGCATCTTGGTTCTCTTTGGGATAGCACGATCCATGCACTCGTGTAAGTGCTTATAGAGTGCATTTGTGTAGGATTCAGCAGTTGTAACTGTATTATCCATCTGCATGGGTGTCAAGAAGTTCACCACTTCTGTCTTAAGAAGCATGAAGTTGGCTTTGGAGAATTTTTTTACTGTGGTTTCCTTAATGGGGGGTGGGGGCGGGATGTGGATATCAAGCTTATGGTTGGATCGGACCAACGAGGAGTTGACTTCAGGTGTGGAACACTGGTCACTCATATTGGTAATGACTAGGTCTAGGATATTGTTGCCCCTCGTGGGGGTGTGGATAAGTTGATCTAGGGCATTGGAGTTTATGAATTCCAGAAAGCGTTGAGCTAAGGAGTTGGTACACGTGTAGTTTTACCAGTTAATGGTGGAGTAGTTGAAGTCGCCCATTATTAGGGTGTTTGGTTGAACCCTAATATTTTCCAGTACATCAAGAAAAGAGGAGTGGAAATCCTGGGGCATGATGGGGGATCTGTAACAAGCTACAATTTGGAATGTAGTTTTGCCCAGAGTTAGTTGCACTTGGATAACCTCGGATGCATTATGCTGAGCAACTAGCCTGGAGGTGTGGATATCCTTAATGAATATGGACACACCTCCACCTTTGGTGTTTCGGTCCAGGTAACATGGCCGAAAAGAGTGGTATGAGTTATAGCCTAGTTGTGCAGGGGTGCTCTCTGGAGCCTTGAACCAGGTCTCAGTCACTGCACAGATATCAATGTTCTCCATTTTAAGGAGTGCCTCGAGTGAGTGCATTTTGAGATTTAGACTTCTAGCATTGAGTAGCATTACCCTCAGTTTTTGCTTGCCTGTTCCTGTTATGGTGGTGAATTTGTTATTTGAACCGTGCCTAAAAAAGGCACTATAGGGCCAGCAAGAGCCTTAGCCAGCATCCGGAATCCCAGGGGCGACAAGTGCAGGCCATCTGAGGCAAAGCATCGTGGTCTGTCAACCATGTCATCCCAAGCAGACAGATACTGGATCCCCTTAGAATGACACCAGAAGCTTAGACAATTGTTGAAGTCAATCATTTTGTCTTTGTACTGCGGTATCATTCTGGGCGATGGCAGAAGGCTACTCAGGGCTAGGGCTACAAGATCAGAGAGCTCTTCCATGTCTTTTTTCATGTAGTCCAGGGAGGTACGTCTCAGGTCATTCACACTGACAAAGTCATATTTATAGTTGTTGTGGAGTGACCTGAGTGCGTGTGTTATGTGGCAGATCCTGGCACCCAACAGGCAGCTGACAGTAACCTTCTCCTTATTTAGCCTGGTGAGTGGGACATCAGTGTGCCTGACTGTAGAGTAACCTATAACTAGTGTGTTGGGTACCTTGTTTTACCTTATTGGCTGTGGTTGAGTGGCACACTGAGTCTGTGGGCTATGTGTCATTTGGGTTGTGTTGGGGGATGGAGGTTGCTTACGTTTCTGCTTTGGAGGTTTCTGTTGCTTAGACAGATTATTATTGTGAGCCTCCGCAAATGTTCTTGTGTTACTATGTGTGCATTTTGGTGGTGTAGATTTAGTGAGACTATGTGATGAGTGTGGTGTGGTGCAAATGTTTACCTTCTCCTCATAACTGTCAAGTTCAGTCTTGGTTGGAGAGAGGTTTACCTCCAGTTTGGCTAGATAAGTGCATCTCTCACAGGTTGTAGTGTTGGGTGGTAGGAGGAGAGGGTTGTCTGTGTACATGAGACAATTTCTACATTGCTTCAAGATGCCCAGATTCATCAGATAGATAGGAGAGAACACTGGGAGCCGACCCTTGGACATGCCTGAATAAAAAAACTATTTTCCTCTAGATAAGTGAGGAAAGTGAGTACAAGAGCTGTTTTTCTCTAAGCCAGTGAGAAAAGTAAGTACAAAAACTGTTTTCCTCTATGTAATGAAGAAGACTGAGTGCTATAGTAATTAGTAGCTTATTTAGTGCTTACAAGTTCTGAACAAGTGCTGAGCATGAATAAGCAAATTTAAGTGCTGAAACTAAGAATCTGTATCTGCACTAGACGAGTTACAGGACAGAAACAAGTGCAAATGCAGGCTTTCAAATCAGAAGGTTGAGAGAGATGGAAGATTCCCCAAACGACCAATAACTACAGTTTCTGGGCCAGAACCACTTCTTATGTGGTAGACAGGTTACCTAGTGCTTACCACTCCCACTGATAAGCTAGAAGGTGTCCTTCCAACACAGAAAGGCTTGGGGCACTCAGAAGCTTGCATTCAGTCCTGGATACAGCAAATCTGTATCTGGAACACTAGTTACAGGAAATGTAGGGAACAGGCTTACAGTTTTTGTTATTTTTTTTTTTACAGAAAAGTAGCAAAAACAGTAGTAAAAACAATTCACATGCAGTGCAAGCTAACACACTTGAGTATGTAGCAATATTAGACCAAACACAGTTTTAAAAATGCAATTAAATTAAAAAGGACTAAAAGCAAGTGCAGACAGAGTTTATTAGGTAGAATGTGGTAAAGAGATGGGACTAGGGGAGTGTCCCAGATCAAATCTACAGTGGGGCGGGCAGCTGCAAAAGCCACCAAATTTAAACTACAAACCAAAATAGAGAGGGGGGGGGGGTGGGACAAAACAGTTTCAACAGAGATCTAAGCAACAACTATGTACAAACTTTAAAACCAAAAAAATACTCAGCTCTCTATATTTGCAGATCAGTCTCTCAGAACATTGAGACAACAGTTTCAACAGAGATCTAAGCAGCAATTAACAAACTCTGTAATAAAAAAAAATACTTTTTTTTTTTAAAAAACTTCCTTTAATTTACTTTCTACATAGAAAGAGGATGGCTCAGTAATCTAACCCCTACCTGCCACTATCGATCTTAAAGGTAGATTTTTCATGTCCTTATGGACTTTAGGTAAACCCTTGATAATTGGCATTCTGGAAAAAGGCACTTGCAAAAACTCATAAACGTCTTTAGTAATCATATTAGTCATAAGCATTTCATGAAATGTGGCACCTGATCAGATCTTTCCTACTCCACTGGTTTCTCCATAATTTGGAAATTAATTGGTCTATCCTGCTGTGGTGTTATCAAAGTTAGATTTTCTACACCAAATCCTTCACTTCACAGGTAATCCTTAAGTTTAGTTTCTGTTTCTTTAACTTCTCCATTACTAATCCTCTTTTCCTCTTTGTTTTCTTAATTTTTGCACTGTAAAATGTTCCACATCAAAATGCTTTTGCCTGTATTTCTCTTCAGATATCTTTGGTGCTGCTGTCTTTTTATTGATTCGTTCTTCCTGTGCATAAATATTGTACCATATTAAATCTCTTTTTTCTTTTCCATGTTCATATTTCTTCTTCAGATTTCTAACGCCCCTCCTTTTTCTCCTTACTCGGGGACTCGTTGCTTCACCATGCTGTGATATAACCTGTGTTACACTTTCTACACTAAACCCTTCACTTTGCAGGTATTCTGTAACTTCAGCTTCTGTTTCTTTTACTTCTACTTTACTGATCTTCTGTTCTACATTCCCTCTTTGTGATCTTATTCTTTTATTGTGAAATTTTCCATATCTGGATGCCTTTGCTTGCATTTTTCTTCAAATATCTTTGGAGCTGTTTTTTTGCATTGGATAATTTGGCTTTCTGCTTTGCATAAATATTGCACCATGTCAGAGCTCTCTTTCTATTTCATGTCCATATCACTTTTGTATGCCTTTCAAACTCTCTAGATTTTGTTCTTTATATTTTCACACTTCCTCAGTCACTTCTTTTTCCAAACAGCCAAATGTTTCTTACTCTATACAACATTTTTTATAAATCTGTTGTATTAATGAACACAATTTTTTATTTGAAGCTTCTGAGAGTTTTTCTTGTACAAGTATTTTTCTTTCCTCTAATTTCTCTCTTAATCTTTTTCTATTTCTTCTGTCTGGAAATTCTGGACTTCTTGCATAATAGTAACAGTACATAATTTCTTTCTTATCCTCAATAGTTTTCGATGTTGTCTTTATGGCTGGTTTTTTTTTTTTGGCCTATCAGTTTCTGTGATTTTTGCAGGCTATTACTTCCTTCTACAACAGAGGGGCCATCCTCCCCCTGAGCCTGGCCTAGCGCCATGGCAGGAATGTTTTTGTGCCTTGAGGATTCTAGACTGTCAATTTTCCAGTCCTGACAACAGTCCACCTAACAAGACTGGACACTTTTTTATCCTGGGTTTTGTGCACACGCTATATTTTTTATTTTTAACCTACTTCTATCTATGATATATGCAATATAAAATGCAGTCTATATATCACTGTTGTCTTGGTGAGATTTTGTAAAAACAAGGTCCACCTTGTGAAGGTACTCACCATGACTTGAAGATGAATTCAGTTCCAGCAATACTACTATCCTTTGCTTGCTGATTCATTTATCTTTATCACTTCTGAGTCAATCAACACAACTCTTGCATCACTCTCCATCTAACTGACCATGTAGGAGGTGCAAAAGGTAGAGTACTCCTCTTTGCTACCAGAATATCAGAAAGCTGTGGGTTCTATTCCCACTCCAGGTGATTGGATACTGCAGTGCAGCAGCATCGGTGTGCTGTACTTTGCACAGGATGCTAAACCAACGTTTCTTCTTGAGTTGGTGGTAGTTCATTTAGATGTAAAAGATTCCATGGGACCTTTCAAAGGGAGTAGAAGAAGATCCCCAATGCCCTGGTCCTAAACCAACGTTCCTTCTTGAGTTGGTGGTAGTTCATTTAGATGTAAAAGATTCCATGGGACCTTTCAAAGGGAGTAGAAGAAGATCCCCAATGCCCTGGTCAAGTTTAACCCAGTTGTAAGAATGCCACCATGGGTCTCCTCTGAAAAGAGGCCACTAGCTTAGTGGGACCAACCTGGCCAACAAAATTGTTTTTTTATCTAATCTGCTGTCACACGTAGTTGGTGTACCTGTACTGCATTATTTTCCTTTTGTTTGGCTGGATAAGATTATATAATTTATATTTTATAAACAAACTATATCACTAGGTATTATACAGCTATAACTGCATTTGTTTAGAATACTGACCTGTGCTGGGACTTTAATACAAATAAAAGGCTTACTCAGTCATAGTGGCTGTCAGTCAGAAATGACAAGACAGATTGTTATCTTTTGTAAAACAATTCAGTAATCATGGTAATATAATTTACAAGTAATGTTTGGCATTTGTTTTTCACTATTAGCTTATTTTATTTGCTTGTTTGTTATTTTCTTTCTTTCTTTAAATAGTAGTCCAAACTATTTACACACTGAAAACATATTCGCCATAATACTGTTTGCAACGTTAATATCCCCACCTTCATATCTAAGCAGAGTAGAAAGGGGATGCCACTCCCCCCCTTGCAAATACAACTAGGGAAAGTACAGTTTGATTATACTGTTTATCATAAATAAGCTTAATTTGGGAAACTGTATAAACAAAGTAAAAATTTGCATGATCTTGCATTTTTTAATAATTACTGCTGATAGAAAAATGAAACAGATAGATTTATAGACATATAGATAGATAGATAGATAGATAGATAGATAGATAGATAGATAGATAGATAGATAGATAGATAATACAGACAGATAAATATGTTACAGGGGTTGTTTCATAAAAGGTAAAATACTCATTTGGTGGAAAAGTTTTTGTGGGTGTATAATAAAAGTGGGAATATACAGATGAGCGAATGCTTATTTGTATAATAAAAGAGAATGCACGGATGAGTGAATGCTTATTTCTGTGAATTATGTACGGATGAATAAAAGTTTTATATAGTGTAGATAAGCAGGACTCTGCAGGAAAATGAATGTTTGATTGAAAAGGTTATAGTGGTTGGTGTGTATTGTAAATGTTCTTGGGTTAAGGTAAGGGTTAGATAAAAGGATAAATGTACTGTTTTGCATGTTAGGTGTTTTGTGTTCTCTGTGTCTATTTGTATTGTGCACTGGTACTATTGGGGAAAGGGTTTTTATACAATGGGTAGTTTTGGGGTTAAGGGTAATGGTAACTCCCCCACCACATACTCCTTCTCTTTTAACACATTTGTAATGTATTCCCTGCTTAAACCATTTCATTCATTAAAAAAATCTACTAGTACATCATTGTACAAAGTATTAGCAAATTGATGTCATGATGTTAACTCTATTTTTTTTTTAACTTTACCAACCACCTAGTCTCCACATATATGTTCCTTTGTAGTTTAACTGAAGCCTATCTAGGGTGCAAAAAGTAGGTGAATTTCCCAAGTGACCTGGGGGAATTACCCCTGCTCATTTACAAATACCACCATGGGTGACACCTAAAAATGAACCATAGGTCTAGTGCGGCTAACCTGGTCAACAAAAGTGAAAAGATAAATAAACTGGACTTTACACCCACATTATCCAACAGCATCAGGGGACACCAGTGTTCATATGGGATGCCGTGTATGTTTTTCCAGATGATGCAACACATAATCACATACAAGTGATGATCATACAGCATCATGGGTGACTCCCAGCAGTGACATGTGTGCAGCTCCCTTTATACCTTTTGTGGTGTCGTGATATTCTTACTTGTAGACATAGTTCAGAATTATCATCTGTTACTCTCTGTTTTTACAGATTAATATGTAGTCAGTCTATTATACATTTCAGACTATAGAACAGAGAAAGAAGCAGCTTTGTCCATTGTGACCACAAGTGTCAGCAGAGGAGTGAGACATGGATAGTGCAATGGGTTCCATTGCTAAGCAAATGGCTATTTCTGTTGTAGCATCATGATATAGGTAAGGTAGTTCAGGGGTGCTGTGCAGGAAATTATGAATACAGCTGAATGTAATTTTCTTCTAAACAAAGAATCTGGATCAAACATGGCTGTGACTGCTGTGCTGGGACAGTCTGAGAGTTTTTTTATGCTATGTGTGTTTTGCAAAGTGTGCTGTGAGAAGAGTCTCAGCAGTTGAATCATGCACCAGATGCCAGAAAGAAGTCAAACAGATTGTACCTATATGGTGAGGGGATAGCATCAAGTACATTGAAAGGAATCACACATCTCAGTGTCCCTAAGCTTCTCAAGTAGTAAAAACACCAATTTTATCAGCAGCACCCCACTTTAACTATCTGATAATTTGGCATGCTTTGTTGACTCTCTCATTAGTACACCAGTAATTGCCACACATATCTCCTTAGCACATAACTGAGTGCATTTCCTATTTTCCACCTGTATTTGTAGCTTTCATGTGCTATGGCAGGATAGGTGATGAGCACATTCTGTCTATTATGCCTACTGTGTGTCGTATGCACCTGTTGTATAGTGATTTTGCTAGCATAGTAGTAGCTGCTGCATTAGGACTCCTATAACAATCATTTCAATGCAAACTGTGGGCTGCATGATTATGCCACTTGCCACATTACCTGTCGGCTGAGTTCATGCATCATGCTTCAGTCTGATGTTCGTATATAATCGCATCTTTATTCCAAATACAGTGTATTCATATAAATATATTAATTGCTGCTGCCCCACGTCTTACTACTCTGCGCACACTTGCATTCCAATGCTAGACTTCATTTATGGCCTGTCATCATTTATTTTCCCAGCTCATCAGCACAATTAGATCGGAAGCTGCTTTGATATATTGAATATCTACACTGTACTTTGACTTGTCTTCAATATCGCTAAAGCTATCCTTCAGCCATATTTCCTACAATTTGCAGCCACTGCTATTTAATCCATTGATACTCTTCTGCAACAATGACACTAAGTGAAATCTAAAGTTACAGCTCTTTATATCATGTAATTGCTGCTCTGATTTTGCTATATATGTCCATCCAGCAATGTACAGTTTTAGATTATAGATTATAGATTAGTATTAGGCTAACTGCCCTTGCAAGCCATTTTAAGCCTAGCCAATTATCCCTTGTGAGACTCCAACCCTGCACCTTGTGTTTGTAAGGCAAACACCTTAACCATTAGGCCACCCCTGTTCACCACATTAAATAGTAATATATTCAAACATTAGTCTTTACAGTGCAACTTCTTTTCCATGTAGTGATTTTTAGATTATTCTCTTTCAATCTGACAGTTTTTCGTGAGAGTTCTGTCTAACAGATTGCCTGTTGTGAAAAGATAATATTTAGTGTAACTCATCATGCATGTTACATACCTTCTATTTCCTGCCCATGTCTGCAGAAACACAGATGAATGAAACACCTGACATTTTTACATTTATTATATCCCAGTGCAGTTATTTCAAATGTTTACTGCTACTTAAGCAATCTATTATTTTTCTGCATCCCACATATTGAGTTTGCCATGGTCCGTTCTCTGTTTCGAGAACTGCATTGTGAGATTTTAGATAATGATGCCATAAGACAAGGAAATATTTTGAAACTGCAGGAAAATTATTATTTATTTGGCTCATGATGATTGAATGTTGGTAGACCTGCTACCAATCAGGCCAGGAATAAACAAAGCTTGCTGCTAACCAGTCAACAACTGTCATGACTTGAAAATGCTATGCAATTCTGTACAGATGTCAGTAAAAATGTTAGCTTTCCTCCACAAACTAGGATGATGTTTCACATTTAATGATAGCTTGCCAGTTGCTAAAACCTGTCTCCATCCTTTTAACTCCAAAGAACCTATACAACTGAATTCAGTGTTCCTTAAAAATTAGACCCAGCATCCTGAGTGACAGCCTGTATTGAAATTCAAATTACATTTACAAAAGAAAATTCTGTCACCATGTTGCTGAGTTAGTCTGAAGGTTATCTTCTCAACAGCAATGACAGAAGCCAGTTAATGAGGTTCCTTTGCATCATAAGTAGCAAAGAATTTACAGTTATTGTACTGTGGCAGTCTATCTAGATGCCATAATTTCCCTGAAGAAAACAGCCTATGCGCATATAAATTGGATGAACTACTGAAAAATAAAGTGACCTTTTATGATAGTGTAAGCCATTCTAAATCTAATTTTGCTCTAAAGGCTGCGGGTAGTTTAACCTTTGAAGAATTTTAAGCCTCTGTTTATTTACAGGCTAACTGGATCAGTAAGCATACCAAGCATTGTAAAAGGTTAACTATTATAAACAATGTTTGCACCACTTTAATGATAGAATTAGTCTCCGCAACAAATGGAAAAGATACATTATTCTCATTTGTGATACTAATTAAAGCTGACAGGTGACAGCAGTGTCTGACACTTTCTAGTTTCTATTCTTGATTGTTTTTGCTACTGGTGTATTTTGTCAGAATGCATATTATCACACAGTCAGTGACATTTTTCATAAGCAAGCCAAGTGCTTAGAAGAAGCATGGAAGGAATCCGCATACAGGACATTCAAACAATCATTAGCGTCACTGATTCTGTCTTGTAATTATAGAAGTAACTGCAGTGCATAACCCCTAAGGTTCTGAATGTAGTGCTACATTTTGCAGTCATATCTGAATGATTATGCACAATTAACGACTATAAAACTGCAAGTCAATTTCCTAGAATTAGTTTCATCTCTCAAATTACTTTTGCAGAACAGTGAATGTAATATGCACCAGTTAGCATGTGGAATCTTTACTGAACTTGTAACCTATATATTTGATGAACATTATTAACTATGGTTATACTCTTTGACATTGCAATGCAAGAAGGCAGTGATTGATAAGCTTTAAGAGAAAAATACAAGTAATTGCATACTGATGTTATCTTTGTAAACTATATAATATAATTAAACACTTAAAATAAATAACTTCACTAAATTTGACTTTAATGATATTTTAAACTTACACATACTCACATAGGGTGATCTGTGAGTATAGATAGATATAGAGATATACAGATAGATAGACAGACAGCATCACTGATTGATATTTTATTTATATATGTATTTGTGTGTGTGTGTGTGTGTGTGTGTGCAGATCACTATAGTTTATAACAGTTTATAGCAATGGTGAATTGAGAAAATCAAAGGAACAGTACACTGAAATCTTAAGTTTGTGACTTTCAAGGAACTGTAGTAACAATGGAATAGTGATACACACACACACACACACACACACACACACACACACACACACACACACACACACACACACACACACACACACACACACACACACACACGCATGCACACATGCACCCCCACACATACATATATATCCCTACCAGAACTGCGAAAAATCACACAGGAAGCATTTTCTTCTATTGAAACTTGGTTATCCGATGCCCAACTAATACTCAACCCAAACAAAATAAAATTACTAATCTTCCAACCCACCAAACTTACCCTAGATAGCTCTCACTTTAACATCACAGCAAAAGACAACACCACCATCCATCCTACAGAACACACCAAATTACTAGGAGTAGAAATAGACAATAAACTGAACTTTGACATTCACATTTCCATGACCATTAAAAAAGTGCACAAAAAACTAGGAGCATTATATAGAAATCAGCAACTACTTACCAAAGCAGCTAAAATTTCGGTAGCAAATTCTCATCTTATCTCTACCCTACTCTACGCCTCTCCAATATTTACTAACCTTAGACAATGCAATCTAAATAAGCTCGAAACCTGCTACAAAAAAATCGCCAAATTCGCCATAGGGGCTTCCTACCATACTCACCACTGTCTCTCACTAGCAGAACTGGGCTGACTAGAGCTCCCCCACCTCCTTCAATGGTACCAACTCACACTCGCCCACAAAGTAATAAACCAACCACTAAAAGTCCCATCCCTCCAGAATCTACTCCAACCTACATAACCACAAGACCACTAAGATCCAGCCACAAAAACCTCCTACAGGTCACAACAGCCATTAACTCTGCTGGAGAAGCATTATTCTCCTGTACTATAGCCAAACTCTGGAACTCCCTCCCATCCTCAATTACCTCTGTAACTTCTTGCACCCACTTTAATTCCTTACTAAAATCACACTTCAAAACTTGCCAGATATGCCTTTGCAACCCCCCCTCTAATACCATCCACTCCCCTCACCCATTACCTCTCTCAGCCCCCTATCAACAACCTACTTTTAGCAAGCTTGGCTACTCATGTTCCCAGCTAACTACCACATAATACTAACTTCTTGTAGCAACAACTGCTAATGGCTGTTATGTACCTCAAAAACAGATTGTATCAATTGTTCATTGATGAATCTCAACTACATTTGTAACCATGTTTAGTATATGTCACCATATTTTAAAATTGTACTATGTTCTACAGCTGTTTTACATCTGTTTTCTTCTTGTCTTGCATCCTTAACTGGACTAATGTCTATATATTTAAATGCTATGTTTTTAACTGTATAATGCAAATAATACTTAATGTGGAGCTTTTCTCCCCGGGCCTCCGCTGAAAACGGACCTGTGTCCAGTCGGACTCTCCCGGTCAACAAATGTAAATAAATAAATAATAATAAATAAATAAATAATTAAGTTCTTTCTCAAAGTCTGCCTGTAATGCCACATCATCTGCATACAGCAACTTTATAGGTTTGTCCCTTCCCACCTGTTTGCTAATGTAGTCCATCATGAGTATTAACAGCAGTGTGCTCAGAGCTCAACCCTGATAAACCCCAACTCCCACTGGGAACCCCTCTGTGAGACTGAACACTGTTCATACTTGAGTCATTGGGTACTTGTGCATTAGTTGCACTAATTCTGCCAATGTTTCTGGGACTTCAGACTAATACAGGACTGCCCAAATCATCTTTTTTTTGGGACCTTGTCCATATTATTTCCCCAAGTCTAGGAATGCTATGTTGGACTCTTTCCTCATCTTTATCTTCTTCTCAGTTATCTGCCTCACTGCAAACATTGGGTCAGTTGTGCTGCATCCTGATCTGAATCCAAACTGCTCACTCCCATCTTGCTTTCTGCTACTTTGTGTATTTGTTTGTCAATCATCCTCTCCAGAACTTTCATGCAGTGTGACAGGAGTTTGATACCTCTGTACTGCCCATAGCTGTGAATGTCCCTTTGTTCTTGATCACTGGCACTAGTATGCTTATTCTCCATCCAGGATACGCCTTTCTCTCTGTACTGCTATGAGTGCCCTCCGGAGCCTTTCTCCTCTATCTCACCTAACATCTTTATCACATTCGCTGTGACCTCAGATGATGCTGTTACCTTCCCTGACTTCATTTCCTTAGTGTTGTTCTTCTAGGGTGGGCTACTCTTCTTCTTTCATCATAGGCTGTGTTTGGGGCAGTACAGCTTCTGTGGGGTTTTCTTTATTCAGAAGCTGCTGGAAGTACTCCTTCCAGCTGCCTTTTATATCCTGTGGACTGGTGAGTATGTTGCTGCTGGCATCCCTTATGAAGGTTATCTGACTATCTTCTTTATCTTTCTGTCGTTGCCTAATAATCCGATAGAGTTTCTTTGTGCTATCTACTGAGACACTTTCCATAAGTTGGTAGAGTGTTTTTATGCCTTGTTCTTGCAACTGCAATTCCTTTCTTAACCAACCAGTATACCTTCCTAATTCAGTTCATCTTTTTTTTTCTATCTTCCACTTTTTCCTGCACTCCTTTTTCTTTTGATGACTTCCTGGACTTCTGCATTCCACCACCAGCTTTCCTTATGAACCTTAGTTCCATACCTTGCACAGCCGCATATCTGTTCTGTAGTCCTTACACATGCTGTTTTGAGGTGCTGCCATTCATCTTCAACTCCACCTATTTCCTCTTCTTCTTGAGGTGCTAGAGCCTTAAATAATGTCTTAACTGTTATGCTTTCTTTCCAGTCAGCTTCCAGATTTTCATCTTTGTCTCTGTTGACCTTAAAACCTTCTCTGACCACTACTTGCAGCTGACTGTGGTAACCATTAGTTTATGCTTTGGGATGACTGTTTCACTGAGGATGACTTTGCAATCACTGATTCTATGCCAGTGCCCCTTCCTTACAAGGGGGAAGTCCTGAGTTGCATATTGACCACTCTTGTATGTGATCTTGTGACTGTCTACCTTTCATTGACCATATGTTGGCTATTATCAAGCCATTTACCAGACAAAAGTCTAGAATGGCCTGTCCTTCTTTATTCTTCTTGTCCTACCCAAGTGGTACCAAGCAGTCTTCATATCCTGTTCTGTCTGTCCTGATATGTGCATTCAGATCACTCGTTATCAACAACTGTCCTGCTTTATCTAGTAGATCCTGCAACTGTATTTCCATCAGAATCACAACCCTTCTGTGGGGCTTCGGATAAGGTTATTAGTAGTTCCCTATACCTATCTTAGAGTTCGATTGCCATGAGCGTGTCACTAATTCTGATGACATCTGTCACTGTCTTCTAACGTCTCTCTCTCACCACAATCTCCACACCATTTCTAGTCAGTCCTCCTTCTGAGTCATACACTCTGGATAACCAAAAACAGAAGGAGCAAAGTGCCAATATAAAACTAAGAAATATAAAACCAAGAAACAAGTAAAGAAGAGACTCCAAAAACCACCGACACTCTGGGAAATCCAAGTTATTGATCCAAGGCGATAAAACAAATGTAAATCAGCGACTAACCAGGCAGTTAATGGAAACACATAAAACACATATTTTGCCTTCTTTACTTGTTAATAGACTCTGGATCCCAAGCTAAGTGCCTTTGCTGCATCCACCTTGTTTCCTGGATACATAGGATGTCCAACCTCTCCCTTATCATATCATCCACTTCCAAGTTCCATCCTGTCAGTGTACCCACATTGAGTATAGTCATTCTTAGTTCATGTTTGGCAGTTTGATTGATTTTACATCCAGCTTTCACTCAACAGGTAACCCAAACTGGGCAACTGGACACCAACTGGCCAATGGCTTTTTGACCCAGGGCTGCTCAGCTTTATGACAGGCACACACTTGTCAATAGGGGCAGATACAGCCTTCACACTGTTATCACGGGTCCCAGGCATAGTTTGGAAAAGGCTCTTAAACTATATATTCAACGTGACCAAATCACCTAGAGCCATATTTTACACCATCGAGTGGCTACCCTGCCACAGCATGCAGTCTGTGATCTACGTTCTCCTATCTTGAGGATACTGCACACCACAGAAGATGCTCAAAGTGGTTGATCTGTATAACTCCCCCCCATAGGACATCATGGAGAATATGTGCTTCTACTCACAGTTCTATTCTTAGGTGAGTTTGAGATGGAAGCACTCAGAATGTTTTTGGGAAGTGGAAGGAACTCCACAGAGACACAGGAAAACATGCTAACTCCAAACAGGAATTGGATTGAGGGGGTCTATATTAGAACATCGAAGTTTCAAAACTTTGAATGTTCTAATATTGACCCCTATTTAGCGAACGCTGAAAATAGCGAAGCTACAGAAAACCACATTTTTTTCCTAGGGAAAGAATAACATTGTCCATTTCTGCTGCTTCACTATTTTCAGTGCTGTGGTGGAAAGTTACGGGTCAGGTCCAGGTATGTGTGCGACTGGGTGTGGGTTAGGTGAGTTAGGGTTAGGTATGTGGACAGTGGATGTGAGTGTTAGGGGTTAGGTGAGTTAGGGTTAGGTGCGGGTCAGGTAAGTGTGCGATTGTGTGGACGTGAGGGTTAGGGCGGGGTAGGTGAGTAAGGGTTAGGGCGCGGGTGAGGTGAGTGTGAGATAGTGACGGACCTTAGGGTTAGGGTTTGGGTTAAGGTAAGCGGATAGTTAGTGGTGTATGTACAGTTTAGTGTAGGGTTAGATGTAAGATTTTAGGTGTATGTGTATGGATTGCTGTTTGTTTGGTGCACTTGTGTTGTGTGTATGTGTTTTGGAACAGCAAATTTTTTCCCTATGAAAAAATTCACTGTTCTGCATATTCAATGTTGTAAGCGTTCACTGAATAGGGGTCGATATTAGAATATTTGAAGTTTTGAAACTTCGATGTTTTAATATAGACTCAGATAGAGGTCAGGATCAAACCTTATACTTTGTGCATGTGAGGTGAAGACTTTAATCATCATGCTAATTGATCTTCTCCCTGACCCTATTCAAGCATGACATGGACCAGTGGATGGGAAATCAGAAATGTACCCCTGTCTTTCACCTATGTGTCTAATGGATACAGGCAAACTGTAAATGTCAGAACACACATGCCCTAGCTTACACATACCCCAAAATAACCAATAGGGAACCAAACATGCTGGAAACATTTAGGATGCATGGTTAAAATTAAAAAGGCCCTTGTAGTTGTTAGCCTAATATATAATTATGACTCTATGTAGCTGTAGATATCACTATAGATATAGATATAGATATAAAATGGTGTAAAGACAGTATAGTATGTTGTCAAAATCAAGGTGAACTGTGTAAGGGACATTCACCTTCAGAGGGGAGACTCATACATATATGCAAAATAAATAATCCAAAAGATGTCCTTTGTGAACATTTTTTTAATATTTGTCTTTAGCCAGGACTTCTCAGTGTGCAGTTGTGTCAAAAAGCAAACAGTGTATTAATATTTTGAATGTTGCAGTCTATGTCAACATACTGTGAGTATCAGAACTACTGCAATAGTTTAACAGTTTTCATTTTTTAATTCAAAATTCAATTTATGTGTAACATCAATACACATACGACACAGGGCCAAATTCAGAAAGGTTACTACATACACAAGATTGCACCTTGCAGTGACCTTTTGATATTCTCAGACAGTCTACTGTAGTGCTTTTGCACAAAGAGGTGCAACACCACACTGGGCTGCTCAAGAGCCATACTAGATGATAGTGAGCCATTTTGCAAGAGAAGCATATGCTTTATAGTTATGTGCTTATTACCCACACTTCTCAACTTCTCAATGCAAGAAATCTGGACGAAGCAGGAAATAATGGGGGGGGGGGTGCAAAGGCCAAAAATAGGGACAGTTTTTAAATATTGCTCTTACAAACTTAGAAAGTTGCTAGAATCAAAGGTTTTTAATTATTATGTATTTTATGTAGGGTTCTTTGAATTCACAAATTCCAGCACCCTGGATCAACTAATCCATAGTCCCACCAGGAGATCCAATATCCTAGACCTGGTCATTACCAACATGGGAAATCAATGCTCCACACCTATGGTCACCCCCTCATTAGTCAGGTCTGACCATAAGCTAATCACCCTTAACATCCACATCCCACCCCCACCCCCCAGTAAGGAAACCTCCATAAAAAACTTCTCCAAAGCCAACTTCATGCTACTCAAGTCAGAAGTGACAAACTTCATGACACCCATGCAGACGGAACTGAAAGTTCAACTGCTGAATCCTACACTGAACCTGTCAGCCAGTATGTTGGCAATGTGTGTAGGTTCAGTAATCTTCACATCATTTTGAACTAATTCTGAGCATATCTGGGAGTTTCCTCCCTAGGTTTCTAACATAGCTAAAGAAGGCCTTATGATTGTCTTTGAATCCTTGGCGATTTTTCTCTCAAAATTTGCCTTGGATGATTTTATGAGAGCTCTTAGTTTTTACTTATAATGATCAAGGGTGTCTTACCTTCAAGGATTTTGCTCATCTTGTAGTAGCTTCCTCCTTTTGTTGTAGAGCTTGTTTATGGCTGGGGTCCACCAGACTGGACGCTTGCCTTTAGTACAAAGAGTCTTGGTTTTGTTTGGGATTGCCTGATCCATGCAGTCCTGTAGGTGCTGGTAGATGGCATTTGTAAGTGATTCAGCGGTTTGAGTAATGTTTACCACTGGCTCAGGGGCCTTAAAGGAGACCACACTAGTTTTTAGAAGTGTGAAGTCGGCTTTGAGAAGTTTTCACTGTGGTCTTTTTGTTTCAGGTGGGGCGGATGAGGACCTCCAGCTTAGATTAGTTTATGATCTGATCTCACCAGTGAGGGGTATACTTCCGGTGTTGAACATTATGATCCCATGTTCGTGATGATGAGATCAAGTATGTTTTCTCCTCTTGTGGGGATGGTGACTAGTTGTTCCATGGCATTTGAGTTTATGAACTCCAGGAACCTTTGGGCTAGAGTGTTTGGGCTTGAGTAGTGTTCCCAGTCTATATTAGGGTAGTTGAAGTCACCTAGTATGATGGTGTTTGGAGATACATTTATCCCCTCCATTGTTTTCAGGAAGGCCATGTGAGGTTCCTGAGTTTGAGAGGGTGGCCTGTAACATGCTACAAATTGCAAAGCAGTCTTGCCTATGGTTAATTGCACCTGGATGGTCTCCTCATGCATCGTTGCCACCAACCTTGAGGTGTGGGTGTCCTTTATGAATATGGACACCCCTCCTTCCTTGGTGTTGTCCGGATTTTGGGGCCAGAACGCATGATATGAGGTGAAACCTGCTAGTGCTGGGGTGCTCTCAGGAGCCTTGAACCAGGTTTCTGTCACAGCACAGACATCGATGTTCTCCATACTGAGAAGGGCCTCGAGTGCGTGCATCTTGAGATTGAGACTTCTGGCATTGAGCAGCATTACCCTTAGTTTTTTACTTTTTGTGTTCTAGGGTGGTAGGTTTAGAATTTGAGCCTTGCCTAAAAGGCACTATGGGGTGGCAAGAGCCTTTGCCAATATCCGAAGCCTAGGGTGACAGGTGCAAGCCGCCCTCATGGGCAGCGTGGCTTGTCCAGCATGTCATCCCAGGCAGACAGACATTGATCCCCTTTGAATGACACCAGAATTTAAGCCAATTATTAAAGCTGATCATCTTATCACTGTATTGTGGCATCATTCTAGGTGAAGGTAGGATACTGCTCAAGGTCAGGGTCATACCTGCCTGGGCTACATAATCAGAGAGCTCCTCAATGTCTCTTTTCATGTAGTCCAAGGAGGCACGCCTCAGGTCGTTGACACCAGCGTGGACAATGACTGAGTCGTACTTGTACCTGCTGTTGAGAGACCTGAGTGCTTGTGTTATGTGGCGGATTCTAGCTCCCGACAGGCAGCTTACTGTGACCTTCTCCTTACTCAGTCTGGTGAGCTGGACGCCAGTGTGTCTGACTATGGAGTCACCTATGACAAGTATGTTTGGTGTTGTATTTGGCCTTAAGGGCAGTGACTGCTTTGCACACTGATTTTGTTGTTTATGTGTTGTTTGTGTGATGTATTGAGTTTGCAGTTGCTTGGGTGTCTGCTTTGGAGGCTTCTGCTGTTTAGGTAAATTTTTACTCAGAGCCCGGTATGTCTTAGTGTGTTTATGTGTTTGATTCAGTGGTGTGGTTGAGTTATGTGAGACTGGTATTGTGGTGTGTGTAGCTGCCTTCTCCTCCTGCCTGGTCTTGCCAGTCCTGAGTTGAGAGAGCTCAGCCTCCAGTCTGGCTAAATAGCTGCATCTCTCACTAGTGTTAGTGTTACATGGGAGGAGGAGATGGTTGTCCGTGTACATGAGGCAATTGTAACATTGTCTCAGAATTCCCAGATTCACCAAATGGGCAGGAGAGGACGCCAGCATCCGACCCTTCGACATGCTAGAAAGAATTATGAGTTGGTATGAGACAGAAAAGTAGTGGGCTTGGCAGGGAAGTGGGCACTCCTGGGGGGTTTTGCTAGTGAGAGATTTGTATAATATAGGAGTGCTTGACCTGCAAAGAGAATGCTTATAAGACAAGGGATATGCTTATAAGACAAGTGCTGAGCTTTTTGAGAAGAAAAAGCTATTTGGAACAAGTGCTGCACTTTGGATAACCAAAACAGAAGGAGCAAAGTGCCAATATAAAACTAAGAAATATAAAACCAAGAAACAAGAAAAGAAGAGACTCCAAAAACCACCGACACTCTGGGAAATCCAAGTTATTGATCCAAGGTGATAAAACAAATGTAAATCAGCGACTAACCAGGCAGTTAATGGAAACACATAAAACACATATTTTGCCTTCTTTACTTGTTAATAGACTCTGGATCCCAAGCTAAGTGCCTTTGCTGCATCCACCTTGTTTCCTGGATACATAGGATGTCCAACCTCTCCCTTATCATATCATCCACTTCCAAGTTCCATCCTGTCAGTGTACCCACATTGAGTATAGTCATTCTTAGTTCATGTTTGGCAGTTTGATTGATTTTACATCCAGCTTTCACTCAACAGGTAACCCAAACTGGGCAACTGGACACCAACTGGCCAATGGCTTTTTGACCCAGGGCTGCTCAGCTTTATGACAGGCACACACTTGTCAATAGGGGCAGATACAGCCTTCACACTGTTATCACGGGTCCCTGGCATAGTTTGGAAAAGGCTCTTAAACTATATATTCAACGTGACCAAATCACCTAGAGCCATATTTTACACCATCGAGTGGCTACCCTGCCACAGCATGCAGTCTGTGATCTACATTCTCCTATCTTGAGGATACTGCACACCACAGAAGATGCTCAAAGTGGTTGATCTGTATAACCCCCCCCCCCATAGGACACCATGGAGAATATGTGCTTCTACTCACAGTTCTATTCTTAGGTGAGTTTGAGATGGAAGCACTCAGAATGTTTTTGGGAAGTGGAAGGAACTCCACAGAGACACAGGAAAACATGCTAACTCCAAACAGGAATTGGATTGAGGGGGTCTATATTAGAACATCGAAGTTTCAAAACTTTGAATGTTCTAATATTGACCCCTATTTAGCGAACGCTGAAAATAGCGAAGCTACAGAAAACCACATTTTTTTCCTAGGGAAAGAATAACATTGTCCATTTCTGCTGCTTCACTATTTTCAGTGCTGTGGTGGAAAGTTACGGGTCGGGTTCAGGTAAGTGTGCGACTGGGTGTGGGTTAGGTGAGTTAGGATTAGGTATGTGTGCGATTGTGTGGATGTGAGTGTTAGGGCGGGTTAGGTGAGTTAGGGTTAGGGTGCGGGTCAGGTAAGTGTGCGATTGTGTGGATGTGAGGGTTAGGGTGGGTTAGGTGAGTTAGGGTTAGGGTGCGGGTTAGGTATGTGTGTGATTGTGTGGACATGAGGGTTAGGGCGGGGTAGGTGAGTAAGGGCTAGGGCGTGGGTGAGGTGAGTGTGAGATAGTGACAGACCTTAGGGTTAGGGTTTGGGTTAAGGTAAGCGGATAGTTAGTGGTGTATGTACAGTTTAGTGTAGGGTTAGATGTAAGATTTTAGGTGTATGTGTATGGATTGCTGTTTGTTTGGTGCACTTGTGTTGTGTGTATGTGTTTTGGAACAGCAATTTTTTTCCCTAGGAAAAAATTCACTGTTCTGCATGTTCGATGTTGTAAGCATTCACTGAATAGGGGTTGATATTAGAATATTTGAAGTTTTGAAACTTCGATGTTTTAATATAGACTCAGATAGAGGTCAGGATCAAACCTTATACTTTGTGCATGTGAGGTGAAGACTTTAATCATCATGCTAATTGATCTCCTCCCTGACCCTATTCAAGCATGACATGGACCAGTGGATGGGAAATCAGAAATGTACCCCTGTCTTTCACCTATGTGTCTAATGGATACAGGCAAACTGTAAATGTCAGAATACACATGCCCTAGCTTACACATACCCCAAAATAACCAATAGGGAACCAAACATGCTGGAAACATTTAGGATGCATGGTTAAAATTAAAAAGGCCCTTGTAGTTGTTAGCCTAATATATAATTATGACTCTATGTAGCTGTAGATATCACTATAGATATAGATATAGATATAGATATAGATATAGATATAAAATGGTGTAAAGACAGTATAGTATGTTGTCAAAATCAAGGTGAACTGTGTAAGGGACATTCACCTTCAGAGGGGAGACTCATACATATATGCAAAATAAATAATCCAAAAGATGTCCTTTGTGAACATTTTTTTAATATTTGTCTTTAGCCAGGACTTCTCAGTGTGCAGTTGTGTCAAAAAGCAAACAATGTATTAATATTTGAATGTTGCAGTCTATGTCAACATACTGTGAGTATCAGAACTACTGCAATAGTTTTTTAACAGTTTTCATTTTTTAATTCAAAATTCAATTTATGTGTAACATCAATACACATACTACACAGGGCCAAATTCAGAAAGGTTACTACATACACAAGATTGCACCTTGCAGTGACCTTTTGATATTCTCAGACAGTCTACTGTAGTGCTTTTGCACAAAGAGGTGCAACACCACACTGGGCTGCTCAAGAGCCATACTAGATGACAGTGAGCCATTTTGCAAGAGAAGCATATGCTTTATAGTTATGTGCTTATTACCCACACTTCTCAACTTCTCAATGCAAGAAATCTGGACGAAGCAGGAAATAATGGGGGGGGGGGTGCAAAGGCCAAAAATAGGGACAGTTTTTAAATATTGCTCTTACAAACTTAGAAAGTTGCTAGAATCAAAGGTTTTTAATTATTATGTATTTTATGTAGGGTTCTTTGAATTCACAAATTCCAGCACCCTGGATCAACTAATCCATAGTCCCACCAGGAGATCCAATATCCTAGACCTGGTCATTACCAACATGGGAAATCAATGCTCCACACCTATGGTCACCCCCTCATTAGTCAGGTCTGACCATAAGCTAATCACCCTTAACATCCACATCCCACCCCCACCCCAGTAAGGAAACCTCCATAAAAAACTTCTCCAAAGCCAACTTCATGCTACTCAAGTCAGAAGTGACAAACTTCATGACACCCATGCAGACGGGAACTGAAAGTTCAACTGCTGAATCCTACACTAAGGCACTGTATGAGCACATCCACTCATGCATGAATCGTGCCATCCCAAATAGAACCAAGATGCTCTCATCCAAAAAAAGGAAGCCAATCTGGTGGTCCCCTGCCATAAACAAACTTTACAACAAAAGGAAGAAACTGTTGCAGGAAAGAAGAAAATCCCAGGATGCAAAATACTCCCTTCCCAGCCTCAGTAAGAAACTGAGATCCCTCATAAAATCCTCCAAAGCTAGTTACGAAAATAAAATTGCCAAAGATTCCAAAGACAACCACAAGGCATTCTATAACTATGTCAAGAATCTAAATGGCAATGCTCAGATCTGCTCTGAGCTAAAACAGAATGGCATTAAATATACTGATTCCAAGGATATTGCCAATATCCTGGCAGATCGATTCAGTGCCAACTTCACCCCCCTCTCATCCCCTAAATGGCCCATCTCAATACCGGAAGATTGCCAAATTCCGGTAATAACGGCCAGACAGGTAAAAAACGCACTCTCCAAAGCTAAGAATACAGCATCCATGGGACCAGATGACATCCTGGGCTGTGTACTACATGAACTACAATATGAACTGGCACCTCACCTAAGTGTCAGGTTTAATCATAGCCTCATCTCAGGTTTCATGCCCACTAAGTGGCGCAGAGCTACAGTTATCCCACTCCACAAGGGGGGATCCGCCTTGGATCCCAGAAACTACCGCCCCATCAGTCTGACAAGCCTTATCTGCAAGGCCATGGAGCGTGTTATCATGGAACTTATAAACAAAGACATTGGCAACCTTCAAACACTGGACCCCACCCAGTTTGGGTTCATGAAGGGCCAATCTTGTCTCCTGAACCTGATTGACTTCTTTGAATCAGTCTCCAGAGCCATGGACAAGGGTAAGGTGGTCCACACAGCCTATCTAGAGCTTGCCAAGGCCTTTGACACCATCCCTCACTCTGGAATCATAGATAAACTTACTAAGCTGGGCATTAATCCCTACGTCACCCAATGGGTTGCTAACTGGCTTACTGATAGAACCCACACAGTAAACGTAGCCAACTCCAAATCCAGCTCCAGACAAGTGACAAGTGGAGTACCTGAGGATTCAGTCCTGGGACCACTCTTGTTAGGCATCTACTTCTCTGAAGTACAGGCCAACACTAAGGGACTTTGGCTAACAAAGTTCGCAGATGACTGCAAACTGGGAGCCATTATTGAATCCCCAAATGATGTGGATACCCTACAAAAGGGCCTTACAGAAACAGATGCTTGGTGCCAGAGCCATGGGCTCAAGCTTAATGCCAAGAAATGTATAGTTATCCCCTTTGGGAAAAAAATATGTATCCGTGAATTACCATGTAGGTGGCAGTACACTAAACACAGAAAGTGTGATAAGAGACTTAGGGACACAGGTGGACAGTGGTCTCACTTTCGATAATCACATCGCCACAACAGTCAGGAAATCCTTCTATGTGGCACACCTCATCACTAAGGGCTTTTCATCCAGAAAAAAAGAAGGTCATTGTCCCACTGTACTCATCCCTCATTAGACCCATTATAGAATACAACACCCCGTTTGGTATGTACCTCTCAAGACATCTGCAACAACTAAAAAGGCTGCAGAAATACCTCACTAAAAGAATCACAGGCCTAAAGCAGATGCCCTACGCTGACCGCCTTAAAAAACTCCAGCTATACTCTGTCACATATTGTCTACTCAGAGGCGATCTCTGCTTAACATACAAGGCCATGTCAAACCCAGAGCTGTTGGACATGCTACACTTAAAGAAATCCCAATCCCTCAGAGCCACACGCTCCAGGGATCTAAACCTTGTCATCACAATAAACAAAACATGCTGGAGGGATAGGTTCTTGACCCAGAGACTCCCCAGACTCTGGAATAGATTGCTCATACATGTCAAGCAGAGTGCCTCTTTGGCCCTCTTCAAAAGGAACCTTGACGATTGGATGGGAGAAAGGAAATTCACCCCAGGGATCACGTTGGTCGCCCTGCTAGACAGGGCTTCCGGGAAGTAAATAGTGTGGGAAGAAATAGCCAGGGAATTGTTATAGCTAGGCTTGTATAGGCCCCAGGGCTGATAGCCTAGTACCAACCTATGAACCTATAAACCTATGAAGTCTGAAACTCAAATGTCTGTCATTATTTAGTATTGTTTATTGACATCAGTCCTCAATGATTTGTCAGAAAACCACACATTTTATGAGAAACAGGCAAAAACATGAGACAAAAATCTGAACATTCTGCAAAAATCTGAACATTTGAGAGGTATGCCGGAACTGCCTGAGACAAAGCATTTTTTTCAGCAGCTGAGTGATTTTAAGATGGCTGCTCCTGGCCAGTCATGGGAATGAAAATGGGGAAAAGCTCATGTTCTGCCATCATGTTAAAGGTTAATGCAGACCAGTCAAGTGGTCAGATAGTGCTAGGGAAGTGTGCCCATGTGTGTATGTAAAGGACTGCATCTGTGAGTGCATGTGTGAGTGTGTGTCTGTCTAAGAGGTCACAGTTGTAGGTATTAAGGGGTGTGTGTGTGTGTGTGTGTGTGTGTGTGTGTGTGTGTGTGTGTGTGTGTGTGTGTGTGTGTGTGTGCGCGCACTCATGTGTGTTGCGTGTGTGTGAGTGTGTGTGTACGTGTGTGTGTGCTGTGCGTGTGTGTTGCATGTGTGTGTGTGTGTGTGTGTGTGTGTGTGTGTGTGTGTGTGTGTGTGTGTGTGTGTGTGTGTGTGTGTGTGTGTGTGTATGCGCGCGTATGTGTGTGTGTTGGGGAGGGCTATCCTGCTTCCATACTCCTCCAGATTAGTGACGAAATCCTCCAACAGTAGGTCAGGGGGGATTCACTAGACTCTAAGGGTAATTCTTACAACTCATGCTATAAGAGAACATCACAATGTTGTGGGTAGAGAAGATACACTAGCCACCAGGGATTATGCACAGATCATGCCTTAAAGACACATAATGTGAGTTAATGTGGATTGGAGGAACCACTAGACACCAAAGTTACCCTATACAGAAAGCCTTAAAGGTGCTTAATAACAAAATAGAGAGAGAGAGAGAGAGAGAGAGAATGGAAACATGGAATGGGGGGACCACTAGACATAAGGGATAACTTTCATCTCATGCATCAAGGGCACTTAAACATAACATGCATCAGGGGAAGCATTAGACACTAGGGATAACTCATTAACACCATGCTCTAAGAGCACCTATTAAAAAAACAATGGCAACATGGGACCACTAGACATCGGGGACACTATAAATGCACTATAAAGAATTCAAACCCTGCACCCTCCCATCAATGATATTAGTCCTCTGCACCTCCATTAGACACCAGGAAAGAGATGGAAAAACCAAGGAAGGTTAAAAAAAATAATTGTGGGGGGGGGGGGCTTTGAGTCCTCCACTTTTGTCACAGGAAAAAGCAGCAATAACCCACTATGCTAACTGTATGAGTAGGGATTATTCACTAGGTAATGATAATAGCAAACATTATTCAGTGTCTGCAACAGTCTGTGAGCTTGAAGGAAGAGGAACAGAACAGATATCAGCAAACCTCTCAACCTCATTCCACAGTACTTCAAGAAAAAACAAAAACTAAAGGGGGAGCAACAATCAGGGAGGGATTTTAATTATTCATCCTATAAATGTAGAATTCTGCTAGAATAACAGTTTTTGCATTAGTATGCATTTACTGAAGGATATGAAGCCTGAAACTCTAATGTCTAGCATTAATTATTGAGTGAAATCATACATGATTTACTAGAGCAGTGAAAAAGTAAGAGGACACTTTGCCTTTTTTCTAGGCAAGGTCAGTTTCCAGAAATATCCAACATGACTAAACAGAATCAGGACAGCATTAATTTATTGCTGTTCAATATTAGGAAAAAAAAACTTCACTCCCTACAGGCACTTCTTAGCCTGGAAAATGTAGATGCATGCATTGTCACAGAGATCTGGTTCAAGACCATTGAAAGCACGCCATCTCTGGTGGGCCTCAATGACAAGATGACTTGGAATTCCTCCTTGTCCAACTTTATGTAAGCAAAACACGTATCACATCATAGACAACTACAGGACCCTTTGTATGTGCCCCTTGGTATAATCAGTATGGAGTCCCCATGTACTAATCAAAGCACCTTTCTACTAGACTAATGAGGAAATCCAGAAAAATTACATTGGGGGAAATACTAGATACCAAGGTTAATTCTTACAACTCATGCCGTAAGAGAACATGACAAAGATGTGGGTCAAGGAGAAAGTCTAGCCACCAGGGATTTCACTTCAGGTCATGCCTTAAAGGCACTTCTACATAATGTGGGTTAATGTGGATTGGGGGAACCACTAGACACATTGGTTACCTTATACAGAGATCCTTAAAGGAATTTAATAACAAAAGAAAGAGAGAGAGAGAGAGAGAGAGAGAGAGAGAGAGAGAGAGAGAAAACTTGGACCAGGAGGATACCCACATCTTTCCCCCTCCTCAAATCTGCCAAGAACAAGTTCTCAAGACAGTATTTTAAGGGTAAGAAAACTATGTCGATGCAGGCAGACAGCTTACCATGCTGCCTAATTGCCAGTCTGAAACATGAATTGTCAGTACCCCTTCAGAGGCTTTTCAACATTAGCCACAAAATAGACTTTGTGCAAGATGAATGGAGGACAACAACAGTCATTCTCTTGCACAAAGATGGGGCTACAACAGACCAGGGCAAATACAAATTCATCATCCTGACCATCCTTATTTGTAAGGTTATGGAAAGGATCGCTATGGAGCTAATACGTAGGGATACCTACAGACTATTTATTCAACCCAGTTCGGATTAGTCAAGGGTAGGTCTTGCTTACTTAACCTGATTGACTGCTTCAAAAAAAGTCAGTGAGATAACAAACAAGGGCAAATCATTGCACATTGTCGGTCTGGACCTTTCAAAAGATTTTGACACCATCCCACACACAGGCATCAAATATAAAGCCTCCAAGCTAATGTTAACCCCTATATAGCTTGATGGATAGCAGACTGGCTCACAAATAGAACACAGGAAATAAAGGTGGGCCTCATCCAAAAGATCTGGCACCATTGGAGGTAAAAGGGTCCAGTCCTTGGACCACAACACTTTGACATTTACTTCCTGGATGTCAAAAGTAATGTTAAGGGATTTTGGTTGACCAAGTCTTCAGATGACTCATCAGAAGATACCACAATCCTACAAGACGGCCTATCCCAAACAAATAGTGCCAAAACTATGGACTGACTAAATATCAGGACAGGTATAATGGTATTTCTTGGCAAACATGACTCCGTTTGTAAATATCACATTGACTACAAGTGATCTTGGAACATGTGTTGATAATAAATTACCCTTTGATCACCACTATTGTAAGGAAGTCCTTTTTCATTGCACAGCTTACATCAAAGTTTATAACATCCAGATCCTGCACCCTCATTGTTCCTCTTTAGTTAGTACTCATTAGGACATTCATTGAGATTAGTGTCCCTTTCAGAATCTACCTATCCAAACAATTGTCACAGCTGAAATGACTGCAACTCTTCCTCACTAAAAATTTAAGGGCCTAAATCATAAAAACTATGTAGACCACTTTAAAGCCTCCTCTCTCATCTTGGTATCATATGGGCTACTGTTAGGTAGCCTCTGCCTTGTGTGGGATCCAGTTCTGTGAGATAGACCTATTACACATTCACAAGTCAAAAGGATTCAGAAACACCCCCTCAAGGGACCTCAGTCACTGCTGCAATATTAACAAAACATGCTGGATGGACAGATATGTATCACAGAGAATATATTATGTTTATGGAATTGCCTTCTCCTACAAATGAAGCAAAGTATTTATCTTGCTCTATTCAAATGTAACTTGGACGAATGGATGGATAGCCACAAATTCATCCCTGATTTAGCACCAGTGGCCCTGATGGATAAGGGAAACATGCAAGTACCCAATATATACTTGTGCGGCCCGCCCATATTTGGAGGTTCATACTTGTGAGGCCTGTCTATACAGATTTATATTGTAAACCATAAAGGCTAATAATTACCATGAAAATGCTGGAATAGGCTTCTTAAAATCCTAATAGATTAATAGCCTAGTAAGAATCTATGAACCTACATGACATTGTGGACATTCTGTCAAGTCAAGGACAGGTAAGAGGGTATGGGGTATGTGCACATTTGTGTGTTTGTGTGTGTGTGTGTGTGTGTGTGTGTGTGTGTGTGTGTGTGTGTGTGTGTGTGTGTGTGTGTACATGCGTGTGTGCATGTGGGTGTATGCATGTGTGTGTGCTCGCGTGTGCATGCGTGTGTGCACGCATGTTTGAATTTGCATATTGTGTGTGGAAGCGTGAATAAGGTGAATGTCTGTACTAACATGATAAATGGGCTGCCAGTAATAAGTACCAAAGGAAAGTGTTGATTGGCACTTGCAGTAGTTAATTATGATTTAGAAATGTGCAGTTTAGCCAATAATATGGTGTTTCTTCATTTCAGTTAATGTGTCTCTGAATGGCAGAATACTTCATTGTGGAAACAGGGCCTTTTTACAGCAGCCCTTAACACAAGTGTTGGGGTTCTTTCTGAATATGCTGATACATATAGTCACGATTTCACGATTTGTTTTATTACATTGGTGCCATTCTGTTCCACATATTGGTACGCACATATATATGACATAACTACTGGAATAGTTTTTGATACACCACAAATGTGTTGAGAAAACTAAAATTATGCAGTGAACATTGGCAGATGACAGCCTGTTTTCAGAAATTACAGCAATAAATCAGCTGTTCCCTTATATTTCAACCTTTTCTCTGAAGGAGGACATGTCAGAGGAGGCATATCAGTTAAATGTGCATGCACACAAATATGCGTGCCACCCCCCAACACATGCATGCATAAGAACACACAATCATACTCTGCTGCCTCTTACTCCACACTAGCCTGCATGACTGTGGATAAAATTGTGCTAAAAATACAAGATTTCTTTAATGGAAATACCCTGCGGCATTGCAGATTTTGTTTATTTAGAGCAGTGGGGAATCTAAGGCGGATTCTGGCTCAAAAATCAATATCAATTTTTGGGCTGAAAGGACACAGAATGTATAAAATAAAGTGGCAAATACTACAATTTCTTAGATAATTTTATTTAGGAACAAAGATGATATTTATGTATTATGATTGTGTCCAACTGTTAAATCCATTTTATAATCTTTAATTCCTAGTATCATGCCCTGTTACATGATGATGAAACGACCCCTCTTTTGTGAAGGATGCCAAAAAGTCATTCTTTTTTCTTTTCCTCTGCGTCTGAAGTCATTATCGCTTTCTTTCTAAACAAGTCTGAGCTCATCTTCATTTGTTCCCTCTTCACATTATTACAGCTACGGAAGTTGTTTTTGGTTATGAAAGTACTTTATTATATAAGTGCCGTGAACGCTGTTCTTTCTTGTATTTCTCCTCAGGCAGCTCAGTTTGGCCATTTGCAGTTTTTCCAGCATTTTCTGCCACCCACAGTTTTGGAAAGCATTATTAAGCAACAACTGCATTACAACTGTAAGGAATACATGTATCATTCAGTATGCTTACAAGGGGCAAGGCCTCAACACGCTGATTTCCTTGCTACAAAGCAAACTATAATCTGTGCTTTTTATAAACAGGCATACACACATTTTAGGACAGCTTTGTATTACAGCAGGTATTGTTTTTTTCTTCAGTTTGAGGTTTAAAATATAGCCTGCCAGTTTAAATAGTTTCAGTACTCTAGTCATTTTCTTTTATGATTAAAGCCTTGCATATTTTACAGACACTTCTTAGCAATTTTTAAGCACCCACACCATGTAGCCTCTGGTTGAGGATAAGAATGCAGAATTAAAACACATTACTGGAAATACCAGGCAATTAATATGCTGTGGTACTTATTTATTTACTTCCTTAGATTGTTGTTTCTTTTCAAAAATATTTTCTTGTCTTGTTTTCTTGTAACATTGAGTTGGATTAAGCAGGTAATCAGATTAAACAGGAAAAACTTCCATGGAAGGCATTTATGTTGAGGGCCAGCTCTAGAAGTTGTGGACTAATAAACTGAGTTTGCTGCAAAATTATAATTTTTCTTATTATATTTGGGTAGTTGTTTATAATAAGAAAAAATATCATTAGCATTTATGCAGGTATTTTAAGCCCTTCATTTTACTCATACACGCTAACACTAACCACAACCCTAGCCCTACCCTGCCGCTAACCTTAACCCTACACATTACATTACTAAAAACCCTTTCTCAAACAGGACATTACTAAAACCTTTTCTGTTAACAGTATTATTTATTTTACATTTTTTTACTGGGATAGTCCGACTGGATACATGTCCATTTTCAACGGAGGCCCGGAGAGAAAAGCTCCACATAGACAAACTTACATAGATTACACAGAAGTTAGCAAACAATTATAAAAACAAAGAGATTATAAACAATCGGTTAATAGTGTCCCCTAGTAGGGACTCACAATTCTCATGGACAGACAATTAAAAGTAAGAGACATCAGATTGGAAGCAGAGCTTGGTGATGTAGTTATAAGTTATGATAATTGCAGAATATACTTTTAGTTTATAACTTAATCAGGGTTGGTACATGGGCATAGCCAATTCACTTTGAAATACTGTTTGAGTTTTTTTTTTGAAGAGACTTTTGGAGGATTGTAGGGTTATATAGTTTGGCAACAAATTCCAGGTTTTGCCAATGAAGTTGGCAAACAGGGATTCACCAGTAGAGTTATTAGCTTTGTGGGTTTGGACCAGTAGTTTATCGGCTGACTGTAGGGATCTTAGGTTGCTATATGGCTTAATAATATTTGTAAGTGAGGGGGGTATCATCAAGCTGGTACAAAATTTTGTGTGCTATTAAGAGTTGATTGAATTTAATTAAGCTGGGCAGTTCTAGCCACTCTAGTTGTTTAAAGTTCTGGCAGTAGTGGGTTCTTTAGGTGGAGCCAGTGGTGAATCTGGCAGTATGATTGTAGCTATGGGACAGCTTACCTAGTTCAGATTTTTTGAGGTTTGAGAGTACAGGCGAGGCATATAAAAGAGTAGAGAGTAGGTGTGATCGGGCGATTGCAGTTCTAGTCAGTGGGGTTAAAAATGTCTTCTTTCTATACAGTGATCCAACCTTCTGATTGATGGTCTGTATGGTTTTGTTGACCTGTAGGTCAAATTTGAGATTATTGTCTATGATAACCCCTAGCAGTTTGGTGTGATTATCTGGGGAAATAGTGGTACCATTGTTAGATGTGACATAGAATGAAAGTGTGGTGGATCTACTAGTGGGAAAGAAGAGTAGAAGTTTAGTTTTATTGGGGTTCAGAAGTAGGCATTGGTTGGTGAGCCAGTTCTCAATAGTGTTAAATGTATTTGCAAGTCGGATGGGGAGGTGGCTGAGCAGATGAGCGTGGAATCATCTGCGTATTGAATGCAGGTGGCTTTAGGGATAGCAGTGTGCAAGTTATTGATATAAATAGAGAAAAGTAGTGGACCTAGTATGGACCCTTGAGGGACACCAAGTGTGAGAGGTAACTGGATGGAGAATTTGCCCTGCCATAATACTGCCTGGTGTCTACCAGCCAGGTAGGACTGGAACCACTGGATAACAGGCTTGTTGAAGACAAAATGATCAGTTTTAACAATTGGCTTAATTACTGGTGTCATTCTAGGGGGATCCAATGTCTGTCTGCTTGGGATGACATGCTCGACGAACCACGCTGCTTCACAAGGGACGGCTTGCACCTGTCACCCCTGGGCTTCCGGATATTGGCAAAGGCTCTTGCCACCCCCATAGTGCCTTTTTTAGGCAAGGCTCAAAAGACAAACCCACCTCCCTAGATAACACAAGTGGAAAAAAACTAAGGGTAATGCTGCTCAACGCCAGAAGTCTAAACCTCAAGATGCATGCTCTCAAAGCCCTCCTCAGTATGGAGAACATCGATGTTTGTGCAGTGACAGAAACCTGGTTCAAGGCTCCCGAGAGCACCCCAGCACTACCAGGTTATACATCATATCATACTTTTCGGCCCCAAAACTTGGACCGAACCACAAAAGGAGGGGGAGTATCCATATTCATCAAAGATACCCCCATCTCCAGGTTAGTGGCAATGCACGAAGCATCGGAGACCATCCATGTGCAATTAACCATAGGCAAAACTGCTCTACAGTTTGTAGCATGCTACAGACCACCTTCTCAAACTCAGGAACCCCACTCAGCCTTCCTAAAGACACTGGAGAATATGAATGTCTCTCCAAACACCATCATATTGGGAGACTTCAACTACCCAAACATAGACTGGGAGCATTACTCAAGCCCCAACACCCTAGCCCAAAGGTTCCTAGAATTCATAAACTCAAATGCTATGGAACAACTAGTCACCACTCCCACAAGAGGGGATAACATATTAGACCTGATCATCACAAACATGGGGACACAATGCTCCACACCGGAAGTATACCCCTCATTGGTGAGATCAGACCATAAATTAATCTCAATGGAAATCCACATCCCGCCCCCACCCCCAGCACAGAAGACCACAGTGAAGAAATTCTCAAAAGCTGACTTCACACTTCTTAAGACTGAAGTGGTATCCTTCAAGGCCCCAGGGCCAGTGGAAACCACAGCCCACTCTGCTGAATCCTATATAAACGCATTCTATGGACACATTCAAGAATGCATGGATCATGCAATCCCAAATAAAACCAAGACCCATTTCCCCAAAAGCAGGCGTCCTGTCTGGTGGACCCCAGCCATTAATAAACTGTACAACAGAAGGAGGAAGCTACTACATGATAGAGCAAAATCCCTAAAAGGGAAGGCATCTCTGATCAGCACTAGCAAAAAACTACGATCGCTCATAAAATCATCCAAGGCCAACTTTGAGAGAAAAATTGCACAAGACACTAAAGACAATCACAAGGCCTTCTTTAGTTATGTTAGAAACCTGGGTGGAAACTCCCAGATATGCTCAGAATTAGTCCAAAATGACAAAAATACACTGAACCCACAGATATTGCCAACATACTGGCAGACAGGTAAAGTGCAAATCCCCCCCCCACCAAAAGGACAAATATCTATCCCAGCAGAGTGTTGCCTCCCTGACATCTCTGATGCCCAGGTGAGAGCCGCCCTCTCCAAAGCTAAAAACACAGCATCAATGGGACCAGACGGTGTCCTGGGTTGCATGATACATGAACTCCAAGAAGAACTAAAACCACACATAAGGCTGCTGTTTAATCTTAGCCTTACTACAGGATATGTACCCAAAGAATGGCGCACAGCAACAGTGGTCTCACTCCACAAAGGAAGTGCCTCTACGGACCCTGGAAATTACTGCCCCATAAGCTTGATGAGTGTGGTCTGCAAAGCTATGGAGATGATCATTATGGAACTCATAAACAAAGACATTGGGGACCTACAGACATTGGATCCTACCCAATTCGGCTTTGTCAAGGGGAGATCCTGCCTCTTGAACCTGGTCGACTTCTTTGAAACAGTCACTAAGGCCACTGATGAGGGTAAGGCTGTTCACACAGCCTACCTTGACCTTGCAAAAGCCTTCGACACAATACCCCACTCGGGCATCATAGACAAGCTCACCAGCTTAAATATAAACCTCTGTGTCATAAGATGGGTTGCAAACAGGCTCAAGGACAGAACCCACAAGGTCAGAATTGCTGGAGCCATGTCAGACTCTAAACCAGTCGCAAGTGGCATCCCACAGGGCTCGGTCCTGGGACCTCTCTTGTTCGGCATTTATTTTTCTGAGGTACAAGCTAACATAGGAGGATTGTGGCTGACCAAGTTCACAGATGACTGCAAACTGGGCGCCATAATTGATTCTCCAGCGGACACAAGCATCCTTCAAAAAGTTCTCATAGAAATGGATAACTGGTGCCAGAGCCATGGCTTTTAAACTAAACGCCAAAAAATGTATAGTCATACCCTTTGGGAAGAACAAAGTACCCACAAATTACCACATAGGTGGTAATCCATTAAGTACAGAAGAAGTAATCAGGGACCTAGGGATCCAAGTTGACAGTAACCTCTCATTTGACACTCACATTGCCAAAGTGGTTAGAAAGACCTTCTACATTGCCCACCTTATCATGAAAGGATGCACATCTAGATCAAGAGAGGTCATTGTGCCCCTTTACTCCTCCCTTATCAGGCCCATAATTGAGTACAATGCCCCATTTGGGATGTACCTTACCCAACACCTGCAGTAGTTAGAAAGACCCCAAAAGTACCTCACCAAGAGGATCAAGGGTCTCAAACATATGCCATATGCTGCCCGGCTAAAGAAACTCCAGCTCTATTCAGTCACATACCGCCTACTCAGAGGCGATCTATGCCTGACATACAAGGCCATGTCCAATCCAGAATTAATGGACATGCTCCACCAGAGCCACAAGAACGAGTGATTTGTACCTCAACACAGAAATAAATAGGACGTGCTGGAGGGACAGATTCATAACCCAGAGGCTCCCCTCACTCTGGAACAGAATCCCAGTCCATGTTAGGCAGAGCCCCTTACTGACTCTCTTCAAGAGAAATCTTGATGAGTGGATGGAAGATCGTAGGTTTACCCCGGGGGTCATCTCTGTGTCACTGCTAGACAGAGATGCAGTAAACTAAATCCTAAATGGGCACAATATCCTCATTCCAAGGGGTGGCGAAAGCCAAACACACTCTGGCTAGGCTTATAAATGCCCTAGGGCAGATAGCCTAGTATGAACCTATGAACCTATGAGGGAAATAGATTTTAGTGAAAGAATGAAATGTTCATGGTTGACCATGTCAAAGGCTTTTGATAGGTCAAGAAAGAGGGTAGAGGTTAGCCTATTGTCATTCCTGTTTTGGTTTATGGCAGTAGTAAAGGAAAGGGCGGCTGAGGTGGTACTGTGGTATGGCCTGAAACCATGCTGGGAGTTGGATAGTAAGTTATTCTGTGAAAGGCATTGCATTAGTTGCTTGTGTACACATTTCTCCATTATTTTGGCTAGTGGGGAAAGACTGGCAATGGGTCTATAGTTAGATATGCCTGATGAGCTACCACCTTTATGGAGTGGGATGACATGAGATATTTCCCAGAGGGAGGGGATAGGACTTTCAGATAAGGTTCTGTTGATGAGGATAGATATGGGATATGCAGTGGCATCTGCAGCTATTTGTAGGTACTCTGCAGGGAGGAGGTCATCAGTGAGGGTGGTAGGTTTTAGTTTTTGTAAAAGTGTTTTGATAAAACTAGTGGATATTGGTTGGAAGCTAATTTCCGGGTGATTATTAGGTAGATTAGGCATGTGGTTTAAGTTAGAGGGGGTTAGTTGATTTGCTAGGGATTGGATTGTTACAGTGAAAAAGTTATTAAAGGCGCAAGCTAGGGTCTCTGGGGAACTATGGGTGTAGTTAGCCGGGGTTGGGGTGGTGGAGTGACCTGGACAATGTAGTTGATTTAAGCCTGCCCAGAACTTTTGAGGGTTGTTGTGGTGTTTTTTTAGGAGATTTTGGTAGAAGCTTTTTTTATCCAGTAAAATAGATTTTTTTGTATCATTTCTGAGTTGCCGATATTTTAGATGATCAAGTGGGGCTTTGGTTGTTCTACAGCTGGCCCAGGCTATGTTTCTAGTTTTGATTTTAGCTTTGCTATCTTTTGTGAGCCATGGTGCTGTATTTGATCTAGTTTTTATTGTACGTGCTGGAGCATGGGAATCAAGGATACTTAGGAATTTAGTGTTAAAGTGATCTATGGCCTCCTGTAATGTTAGATTTTTTAGTTTTGACCAGTCAACTGCTTTTAATTCATTTTGGAATATAGCAGCATCAAAGTTTTTCCTGTTTCTAAATGTTTTATATTTGAGCTGGTGATGGTTTCCTGCCTTATGTTTTATGATATGGGTTAGACAATGGTCGCTGAGGTCATCAGGGAGAGTACCAGCTGTGTACAGTTGGGGTTGGTTATTAAATAGGATCCAGTCTAGGATACTTTCCTTGTTGGTTGGTTTGTTTATCCTAGTGGGAAAGGTTATGGTCTGTTTAAACTCAGATAAGTTTATATGAGTGAGGGGGGCCGGAGGAGCAGGGGTGCCAGTCGGTGTTAAAATCACCAAAAACTATTGGTTTCTTGGGGATAGGTAGTAGATAACCAGTAAAGGAGATCTTCTAGGGTATTTAGGTTGTTGCCTGGTGGAATGTATGCACAGACGATGTTCAAGTGTTTGTTTTGGTTAATCTGTAGCTTGGTTATGAGGAGTTCCACGTTATTGAATTGGGGAGGCTGAATGGTGTCTCTGTTAACAGTTAGAGTATTTTTGTAAAGGACAGCTATCTCACCTTCTTTCCTTGTAGCATGGTCTAACCAGTGAATATTGTATCCTGGAGGTAGTATCTCATTGCCAGTAGTACCTGGTTTTAGCCAGGTTTCCGTAAGACACATAATGTCTGCGAAGTGGGTTGCTAGGAGAGCGTGTAGGATGGGAATCTTATTGTTAATACTTCTAAAATTTAGGTGAAATGCTAGGAAGGAACTAGTGGGAGTATTCATGGGTAGCTTGACTGTGGGGGTTGTGGTAGGGGAGTGGAGGTTATTGGGTGTGGGTGGGCCAGGGTTGGGATGAATGTCTCCATGTGTTATAAGATTATAGTGACAGGATATTCTGAGCTTTAGGAGTTTGTTTATAAGCTTTATATAGTCTTTGTCTTTAGGATTATGTTTAGTTATGTTTAGTACATTACTAGAAACCCTTTCCCTTATAGTACATTACTAGAAACCCTTTCCCTTATAGTACATTACTAAAACCCTTTCCCTAACAGTGCATTACTAGAAACCCTTTCCCAATCAGTACATTACTAAAATCCTTTCCCCTAACAGTACCACTGCATAAGACAAAAGGGCACAGAATACAAACACATAACATGTGCAATGCTGTCTCTATCTCTTTACCTAACCCTTATTCTAACCCTACCTGCAAACACTTACATATTCACAACTGCTATAACATACTCTTGCAAATCTTCACAACCACTACTTTTTCATGCAAATATTAAGTTCCCTGCACACTCCTGGTTATCTACATTATATAAAACTAAATTCAACCATGTGTGAATCACTCAAATGAGCATTTGATCATTTCTGTATTCTCTCATTTTTACACCAGTAGCATGTCTACCAAATGTGTATTATACCTTTGAGTTATATATATATTTAAACATATATACATATGTATTTGCATGAATAACTGTTGATTTTTTCAGGAACATACACATAAACATATTATTCCCTTCATGATTTTGCATCCAACTGCTTTGGAGCTTCTGAAAACAGAAATATCTATTTACTGGGAATTCACAAACTAGTATTTAGCAGCCTTGGGTAGCAAAAGGCACAACCCACTGAGTAAAATAGTAAACAATAATGAAACAATAAACCTAAATTTTGCTTTAGTAAGAGTGGCTGAAAACCTGTCTGCTTCTTTATCAAGAGCCCCTTAGGTATCAGCTGATGTGGAAGCTGAATGAGAACATCGAAGCATAACAGGTAAGGGACCACTGTGAACATGAGATGCCTTTAAGCAGAAAATCTTAAACAATTTTGGCACCCTTTTCAAGCACATGGTAGTGCTCCCTTCCCTAACTGAGCAGAGTAGTAATGATAACCCTGGTATAAATTTCTATCTACCCATCTGGTCTTCAAAACTAGCCTTAAAGGTAGTTAAAGAATTAACTTGACCTGCAGTGGTAAATTATTCCACAGGCTAAGAATACATTGAGTTAGGAAGCTAGCCCTCTAGTGCCTTCTGTTTATTTATTGGAATAGATATAGGTCTTTAGTGTGGTTGTTTATAGAGCCATGGTTTTGGGAAGAAACAGGAGGTCAAACAGGACTGGGTCTTTCACGGTACAAAAAGTGAATCACAAGTCACCACTCAGCAACCTAAAGGCTACAGAGTATAATGAGAGATGTGCTAATCTATTGGGGAGTTTAAGGATTTAATACCTATAACTTCCTTGGTTAGGAATCTTTGTGGCCTTTCGAGTTGTGACAGATGCTTGGATTTGTACGTATCAAAGGTGGCATTGTATTCAATGATTGGTCTGATAAGGGGCAAGTACAGCGGCAGGATGATGTCTTTGGTTCTTGAAGATATTACCTTATGAAGTAAATCACCCAGATAGAATGATTTCCTGACTGTAGTGGAAATGTGATAATTAAATGAGTGAGAGTTACCAGTACCAGTCCTGCATGAGATTGTATAGCGTGATTACAACACATGAGATTGTATAGCGTGATTACAACACATGAGATTATATAGTGTAATTGCAACACATGAGATTGTATAGCGTGATTACAACACATGAGATTTTATAATATAGCACTGATGAGAATGACTGCGACACATGACATTGTGTGCCATGGCATTGACTAGCATGCCTATGACAAGTGAGATTGTATAGGGTGATTACAACACATGATATTTTATAATGTGGCACTAACAAGAATGACTGCAACACATGAGACTGTGTACCATGGCATTGACTAGAATGGCTACAACACATGAAAATGCATGGAATTGCATTGATTAGACCACCTGCAGCGCATGAGATTGTATAGCATGGAAATGACTAGAATGCCTATGATACATGAAATTGTATAGCATGATTACAGCACATGAGATTGTATAGCATGGCATTGACGAGAATGCTTGTGACATATAAGATTGTATAGCATGGCAATGACTAGAATACCAATGACACATACATAGAACATGGCATTCACTAATTGTGTACCATGGCATTGACTAGAATGTCTGCGACACATGAGATTGCATGGCATGGCATTGATGAGAATGCTTGTGACATATTCAACAAACCCAGATAGTCTTCAGTTTGAAATATCTAGGAATTAACTTGGAACACAACAATCACTCTTCTTTTCAAAACAACTTAAGTAAAGTTTGGAATGCAATAATTTCAGATATTACTAGGTGGGAGCACTTAAATCTATCACTCTTATCAAAAGCCGCTATAATTAAAATGAATATTTTACCTAAATTTCTGTACCAATTTAATTCCTCTGACCAGATAATTCCTAAGTCTTTCTTTGATAAAGTAAATACAGAGTTAGCCAAATTCTTGTGGTTTCCCAAATCTATCAGAATTTCTTATTCTAGATTATCAAATTCTAAGGATAAAGGTGGGTTGGGATTGTCTATCTTTACTATCTAATCATTTTATCAAATAAGCTCTTGACTATTTCAAATCTTAAAATAATAAAGATATTAATTATCCTTTATGGGTTAAGATTTGGGATAACTACATTATATCTAAAAATATAAATCCAGAAGCTATTCCTTTTATTTCTCTGGAGATGAAGATTAACTGTAAAATTTCTATCTTTCTTAAACAAAAGATTAAAGCTTTTCAAGGTCTACTAAAATTATGTAATCTAGATAAATATACTCATCTCTTGCAGCCACTTCATCTAAATCCTAATATAATGATAGATAACTCTCCTTTTAATCTAACAAATTATCCTTCATTAAAAAATCTGAAAGTCTGGGATATCCTGAAACATAATGAATTATCCTTATTAGAGTTGCATAAAATTCTTAAGGTTAATTGGAGCCATTCTACAATATTACGCCAATTAATAGAAGTAATTATGTGTAAATATGAACCTATAGAACTTATTGAACATGAATTAAATAACCTAAATACGATAATTAAAACACTATCTTCTTCAGGTAAAATGATTTCAAGATCATACAAATTAATAAAGAATCTAGTGCTGGATCAGAACTGTCTTTTCGCAAACAGCTGGTTAAAATATAATTCTCAAATAACTGAAAATCAAAAACTTTTGGCTATGAGATATACTAGGGATTTTATTCCTTTTAAGAAACTAATGTACACACAATTAATGATTAACAATGATGCTTACTATACTCCTTATAAATTAAATAAATTTAATCCTAATAAATCCTCTTCATGTACGTGTTGTTCTTATCCCCATGCAGAACTTTTACATATTCTATGGTACTGTCATTGTTCCCATAGACTATGGACATCTTTGAAAGTAAGACTGCAAAGAATGGGATATCATAAATCTACTCTGTCCTGGGAAATTGCTATACTACACATTCCGATAATTTATCTCTCTAAATTCGACACTCAAGTTATTATTTTTATTTGCTCTTTAATAAAACTATACATAACTCAAAACTGGCTTGATCGTACCAAACTGAATTGGGATATTTTCCAAAAAATGGCTTACTTATATATTGATGCTCAAAAAAACTTGGTTAAGAGTCCAAAAAAAATGGCTTCCAAAAATTTAGTATTAGAGAAGGTTTTGAGTATCATAAATATTTAGTGCCTCAAATCTTTCTCTGGTCTGCTGTTTTTTTTAGAAACTTCTTTATACCCAAATTGGAATATTATTAAATCAAAGAACCTATATTTTTAGATATAATTTACTTTATGGTTACCTATTGTATATATTGTACATATTGTGTGAGGTTTTTTTTTTATTATGATCTCTTTTTAATACTTATATGAGTTGCAAACTTGCTTAATCTAAGTGGTTATATACATTTTAACTCAACTCCTAATTTGTATTGTTTATAAATCAATAAAAAGTTTATTGACAAAAAAGAGAATGCTTGTGACATAAAAGATTGTATATCATGGCAATGACTAGAATACCAATGACACATACATAGAGCATGGCATTCACTAATTGTGTACTATAGCATTGACTAGAATGTCTGTGACACATGAGTTTGCATGGCATGGCATTGGTTAGACAGCCTACAGCACATCAGATTGTATAGCATGGAACTGACTAGAATGCCTACAACACATGAGATTGTATAGCATGGCATTAACTAGAATTAATTAGAATGCCTATGAAAATGATTTGACTAACAACTGTATAGGTATAGAATGCTGAGTTTTCAGTATCTGAGTTAGAATCCCCAAAATTCTTAACTGATTTAATTTAGCGCCTTCTTTTTGTCACTCTCCTATTTTTTAATCATATATATTGCTGCAGATTGCTTGGTTATAAGTTGATGGCCAAAGGGGAAAAACACACTATTAAGTTGGAGATGGTTACTTCTTCAGTTGCCCAGTGAGCATTTTGATTTCTCTGTTCTAATTAACCACAACTTATCTGAACGCTCTAATTTACAGATGTAAAATGTCGAGATGTGTCTCTACTTTCTGTGCTGTGAAGATGTAACTGTTTTACTGTCATGCACTCAATTAAGTATGCATACTTGAAAACATATCTCAACAAACCAAAAAATAATAAGTTGTTTCCCTCTTGCTTCTCATAGTACCTCAGTCAGGTCCAATATCTCTACCACTTATTCAGAAATGTTCCACCGCAACACTCAGTCTGTGAATCTAACCTGCATTATCAACTATGACTAATCGCACATGGAGTCCTCATGTCATTTAATGTATCACTCTGTAATTGAATGCACATTAGGGTTTCATCATTCCTCACCTCTCGCATACCGTTAGGTTTGTTTCTCTGAATTTGACATGAATATTCTGTGCTCGGCTTTATCTTTTTTAATTAGACATGCCTCCCATGTGGCTCAGCAGCTGTCAGGGATTAATGACTTCTCAGTTTCAAAGGTATTTCAAAGGCATGAATGGCATATAACATGATGTTTTGAACATCACAATGTGTTCAGTAGTTCACAGAACCTACAACACAAAATAAAATCTTCAGGCATGTCATTATTAGGCCCCATTTTGATGAATAAGATGATATGAGTAGCTATTTGTCGACGATATTTCATATAACTGCTGAAGCTCATCATCACAATGCAAGCACAAATGAAAATGTTCAGTGTAGTCTGGTAATCCCAAAGCTGGTGAATGTCACAATGAAAATATAACTTCTTGATATTAGTTCCTGGTCTTCGTATCCCATGGGGTTTTTAAAATAGTATTTGTCCTCTGTCTGTATAGTAACAGTTTTCATTCCAAAAAGTGCCATCCATTTTGCAAAGACTGCCTGACTAACACCTTCTATAATTTTATTCATTTCAAAATTGTCTATCAGAGCTTTTACTGCTTGATGTGGTGTTTGTACTATAATGCTGGAAAATACGGTCAAATATTCAGTTTAATACCCCAGTAAATGGCTAATAATTGCTGTATACATGGATGGTAGCCCAGTTCCACTGAAGTCATCTTCCTGCTAAAGAAAGTGACTGGGCATAATGTTTTTTCCATTCTGTTGTCGCTACCATATGGCCATTGCTATAGTAGTACCACAGACAATGTTTTTTCCCCTGCTGCTGCTTGTAGCACAAAAGTTAACCTTGGCGTGGGTGCTATTAATTCTGTAACTTGTGCCAGTTTTACTTTTATTTGTGAAAATGTCTCCTCTTAATGAGATCCCCACTCTAAAAAGGTGGAGTTCTTTTGTTCCTGTAACATTTTGTATAGGGGAGCAGCCACGGCTGCATAATCCTCTATAAATTCCCTATTGCAATTCATGATTCCCATGAATTTATGTAAGTCTGCTATAGTCAGTGGCTTTTCCATTTGTAAAATGCCTTGTACACGTATAGGGCAAGGAGACCTTCCTGTTGGTTTTATAATAGTACCTAGAAACTTGACTTTTTGTGACATAAACTGAATTTTTATACTTTAAACCTTAAACCCTGCTTGCTGTAGAGTATGAAAAACTCTCTTATGAAGCTGTACATGCTCCTCTACTGTTTCTGACTGAATTAAAATGTCATCAATGTAATGTATTACTGAATCATCCTTTCCCAGATGTTGTAGAATGGACCCTACTGTCTGATGAAAAATAACTGGACTATTTTGAAACCCTTGTGGTAACCTTGTCATGACATATTGCTGTTTTTTAAATATAATGGCAAATCTTGGCCAATCTTTTTTCCTGAGTGGTACTGCAAAAAAGACATTTGCTAAATCTATTACTGTAAACAACTTACTTTGTGGCTTAATATGTGCAGCCAACTCTGGGATTCCTGGAATCAAATGTGCTCTAGGAGTAGTATATTGATTAACCTGCCGTAAATCAATAACAAGACGATAACTACCATCTTTTTTCTTAACTGGCCAAATGGGTGAATTTGTAGGACTGTTGCCCTTTTGTATAATCCCTTCTTTTTCCCATTCTGCAATACATTTTCCATATGTTCTTCTGCTTCCCTAGGAATAGGATATTGTTTTTGAAAAGGTGGTATATAGTCCTGATCACTTTCTACCCCTACTGGGCTTTCTAGTTTCCCACAATTACTGGGACCCTTGGACCATAGATTTGGGAATTGCTGCTGTAAATGCTTCCATACATCCTCACTGTCTGTATTTACATATCCTGTAGGTTTGTCAGGTTTTTCAGGTATAGAGATTGCATAGCAACCTGTACTTTGCTCCCTCTCCTTTTTGCTTGTCTCCTATCCACAGGATTCCATTAGGTAGATCAGTTACTATGCCCAAAGGCCCTAGAATGTCCATACCAATAATGGTATTTGAGCAAGATGGATGCATTAAAAATGCACCCTTCCATGTCTGTCCCTCTTGACTAAACTTTATGTGCACATTTTGGCTACTCACTGCATAGCATCCTGTGCCATTAAATGCTGAAATGCAAACCTTTTTTACAGGATTTGCTGGTAACTATCTGTTTGTGACAGATACTGCTGCTCCTGTGTCTATTAAAATTTTTTTCCATAGTGACCCCTCTACCCAAATATCAATCAGTGGTCGTCCATCTCAACCCTTTTTAAAGGTAGTCAGGAAAGATACCAGAGTAGGGGGGGGACACATCCCTATTGTAAGGAAATCCACTCATCCTCTCCTTTATTATCAAATGCAATATGGCACACCTCATGTTTTTGCTTGTCATCTTCCTCTGTGTCTGAATGATATACATATTTAGGTTTTTCAATCTCTTTTTTTAACTGTTTCCTAGCTATTCCTTCTGCCGGTTCTATCAAATGTTTTGGATTTACAGGTGAAACTGTTTGAAAATCTAAAGGGCATACTTCCCCTTTTCCTGTATATTGATGGCTGTTATAACTGTCTTTACCAATATTGTAAGGTTTTTGTACATAATCCTGCTTTTCTGATTTGTTTTGTAAATTTTTTTGCTCTCTTTTTGGAAACACCCCATTTTTCCTTCTTTTTGCGCCAGGCTTTGTAATGATCACAATTTTGCTTAACATGTCCTATTTTTTTACAAAAGAAGCATATTGGCGCCTTTTGCTCATTACCTATGGTTGTTCCTGGTACTACAGACATAGAGGCAGGAGCTGGTGGTGCTGACACAGCTCTTTCTGCTGGTGGTTGGTCACACCACCTTCGCCTTCCCCTGTTTTTTACCTCACCAATTACTTCAAATGGCCAACTATTATTTTCAAATGCAAATACATGGTGTGAGTATAATGTCCCATCATTGGCCATAGTCCATCCCCTCATTAGTTTTTGTACCAAATCAGTGAGGGTATCAGAATTTTCTTCATAGATACATTTAATATCCCCTGGAACCCCTTTGACTTGTTCTAAGAAGCAATGTATTAGCTGTTTTTGTATTTCTCTTTTTCCCATGTCTCTGTCTGTTTTTTGATATATGATTTAAAATGCAAGCCTAAAATTACACATACATACAAATGTTAGTTACTGCAATTTGACTGAAGTGACCCTATGCAGGGCTTACCACTCCCTCTGTGTTCGAATGCAGGCTGGCTTGCCATTGAAAAATTAATTTTAGTTATGCTAGTTACTATGGTGCTGCTTACTGTGATGGATTTGAAGTCTTCTTAAGACACTCAGTCTTTCTGGCTTGATTCTGCTGAAATCAATGTCTGGTTATAGTTGCATTTACAGTCTTGTTGCACACAGAAGCTTGCAGAATGTACACTGATAAAAGAATATACTTTGCAGCACCCAACTCAGAGCAGTAACAAATAACATTTTATAACAAACCACACGGACTAACATTGCAGCTTCAGTACTGTTCTACTTTACTTCTCATATAGTACAGATGATGTGAGAGATATAACATTTACCTCAGGACAAATGTGTCCCTACCAATACCCCTAACATAGCTGGATTAATACAGATCTTTATATACAATTTTAGTCATGCACACACATATACATTTCCTCTTGGTATTCTATTTTGGAGAATTGCTCATCCTGTAGAAACAATACTGATTGTTGCAGATGCTGACACAAATGCTGACTTAATGATATTATTTTTAAGCTTCCTTGTTTAACAATGTCCTGTCACATTTTTGCTGAATTTATAAGAGGCCAGCTTTTCTGACAGTGTGAACATCCTGTTTTCGTCTTTAGTATTCTATTTGGATCTTTGCATAAGAACATCTGTTCTTGTGCAAATGCTGATAAGTGCAGAAAAGCATGTTTTTTAAGGAAACACATTGTAACAGTGTCATATGATAGAAACATGTCCTGTTGTCCATTCTTTAAAAAAACAGATTTTACATTTTTGCTCTCACTGACAATGAAATGCATACATCCTGATTTTAAGTCTGTAAGGAAAGATGTCCATTCATCAGATTCCTTATAAGTCACAGTCGTTTAGTATGGATGCTAATCACATATTGCTAAACTCTATTTCTACATTTAAGCAAGCTTTATCTTATACCTTATTTATGTTGCATATTTGTAGTAACGTTACTTTCAACCTTAGTATATTGTTGAGCACACTCTAACAGTCTTACTCCCAGTGATAGTTTCATAGGATACTGGTCCAATTTCAGAATAAAATTCCAACAATATTTTAACAAGATCTTTACTCACCTTACCCTTGCAGCATAACATGAGATATTCTGCATAACTGCTGTCCAGTCAAAAGACATAATCTGTCGGTTTGAAACCACAGATTCTCTGCACTTGGGTTCATGTTGAATTCATTTAGTGCTGCTCTGCTCATCCACATCAGTGGTGCTTCAAGCTCAACTAATGGATTAGAAATGAAACACTTGTAGAAATTGGGTCCAAATTTACTATCTGTACTTTAGCAAATGTAAATATGAGATGTTATCTCTCATTTGAGGGAATGCTCCATAACATGTTGGCCACATCCAGAACACTAATGTTCTTGAATAAGTACAGACTGAACTGTAGCCATATTTGTCATAACTGTGTTGATCTTAGGAGCACTCTTATTCAGGCATGTATGATCTGCAGTCATGTTCCATGAAATGTCAGGTACCTGACTCCTCATACTGACAGGTTTCTTGTTGAGATAGCTTCCCTAATAATTACGTTCTGAAATAAATTTGTAATCACTTTCTTTGCAGCTTTCAGTTTTTCTGGTCAAATTGGAAACTGCCTGTGAAGAAGAGTGCAGATTCCTTCGCACTACACCTGAAATTTGGGATTTCCCAAACTCTAGCTTGTTATTATCTCATATGTCAATGACCTGATTATACATATGTAATAAATCCCAGTTTGCTGTCCAGTGTACTGCAGTGTGTGTGATAGATATTACCACATAGTCTGTCTCAAGCAAGAGGTTATGGATCTTCTCTCATCAATATTCTACTTCAAACCAAGTGGTTTGGGGTTTGTGCCTGTGTGTCACTGTACTTGCTTCCCCTAGATCTCCATCCTTAAAAATAATCCACTCATTGTTAGGAAAAACTCTGGCAAAATAGCCCTCTGTCTGTAAAACCTGCAAATGACCATGAGTGCAGATTCTACCCTCATTCCTACCCCAATTAATTTCTGAAAAGTTGAGGTAGGTAAATCTATGTCTGATAATGATACAATGGTGTCTGTCAAAATGCTTCTACCATTAAACCCTTATCAGTATAGACACATATATACAAGCAACAGCTTCAGTGCAATGGGAGGGAGGGGGCATTGCAGCCTGTCACCTTTCTTGTCATTATTTACTTTACCAGGGTTAGCTAATCAAACCTTGATCATGTCTTCAAGGTTAGGAAGAAGAGATGCAGAGGCTGTAATCTTTTCAGATTCCTTTGAAATGTCATCACCATCCTCTTGTTTAGCTGTACAATACAAAAAGCTGGGATTCCACAGTTAACACACTTCACCGCTTTCTTTCTTTCTGGATCATCCTTTGCACTCTTGTCTCATTCCCTTCTTTGCAGTTCACAAATATCACGGCAGTGCTGCAGTTTTATTAACCTGCTTGATTTATACCTTTTCACTCCACACCATTAATCCCTTTTGGATACGTATCCCCTCTGAAAGCTGCATGTCTCAGATCATGTTTATTTTCATGGTTGAGACATATCTTTAACACCTGTAAAAGGACAGGGTCACTTCTTTCTAGATTTAACAAACTGATATATTTTCAATATGCCTCCCATTTCAAAATTAATATGTTTTTGGTGTTACCTATTTTCTGTCTCATGCCCAGTATGAAATTTCAGGCTCCATTAGGTTGACCTTATTTTTTAAATGCCTCCACAATTCTTCTTTAAGCTCATCTAATAAGTTAGTGTCATTATGATGTCATGCACTCAAAATATACCTCATATAACAGTGGTCAGATTTGCCTCAAGCAGTTATCTTTTACTATAAATTATATACTCCCAAGTGCAGACAGTGCTTTATCACTAAGTCATAGAGGTTTTACCAAAATTTCTTGACCAGACTTTATATCAGGCAAACCTCATAACAAATAATGCATATGACATATGACATTGTCCCATGTGACAGAGCAATGGATGGCACATGATGAAGCTGAAGAGAATATGCCACAAAAAGATGCTATAGAACTTTCTATAGGATGCCCACAGGAAATGGAAAACAAGGGATGTGCCCTCAGTTTGGAAGAAAATAAGCTAAGAGAATAGTTGCTTGATTTAATAGACATACATAGATATGTTAAGATCAATGAAAGAGATAGACTGCAGAAGGTCAATAAAAGCCAAAAAGTCACAAGTCTGATAAAACAAATGAACACAGTAATTAGGACTGTTCATAGAGATCCATGCGATATAACAGAAGTAAACAGGATATATTACTGTGCAGCTAAATTACTACTACTACTTTCTTTTGTCTTTTTCCGGTTAAGGGTCGCCACAGTGGAACTCTGGTCCGCTAATGATTGGCAGTGGATTTTTACGGTGCCAAGTTGCCAGCCCGATGCACAACCTTCAAAGAATGCACACCCATGCAAGCACATGCCTACCTGCATGTCTTTAAATGTCATTTGACAGTGGGGTGGACATGCAAACTCCACACAGAAGGTGCTCCAGCCGAGAATCGAACGGGAGAACCTCTTGCTGTGAGGTGACAACGCTAACCGCTGCACCACCCCAGCACTGTGGAGCTAAATTAATAACTGATGAAGTACTACCACAAGAACACAGGATAGTGAGGGAAAGGAAGGGGAGAAATTGAATACCATCATGGAAGTATCGAATAGAGAAAACTATAAGACAATCAAAACAAGAAGTGTCACTGTTAAAAGACTATAGAAGAGGGAATAGATCAACAAAAATATTAAGAATGATAGATGTGATAAAAGCAATGTGTAGTATTAGAACAGAACAGGATCTATCATGCACTATCGCAAATAACAAATTAAAAATTTCTGCGCAGGCAGAAAAACTTAGATGATACACAAAAAAGAAATATAAAGGAAAAGTACAAAATAAGGAATTTATTGATGACCCAAAAATGTTTTAAAGAGAATTGAGTAAGGTAAAAGGAATTGAAAGACCGCCAAAAAAAGAAGAAATAGATATATTTTGGAGAACTATCTATGAAGATCCTGTGGAACATAATAACAAAGATGCTAAATGAATATAAGAAGTAAAAGAAAGAATAAAACGCTTAAAGGTACAGGATATGAAATGGAATGAAGTTACAGCCAGAGAGATTGAAACAAAGTTAAGAAAAGCTTCTAACTGTAAAACCCCAGGCCCAGATGCAGTATCTAACTTTTGGTTAAAAGCATTGACATCTTTGCACAAAGATTTAGCCATGAGTAAGAACTATTTGCACTTGCATCCCGAACAGACACCGTCCTGGCTAGCAACAGGAAAAACAATGCTCCTACTTAAGAGTAAACCTGCAAGCTGCTCTAAAAATTATAGACCAATAACCTGCCTTCTGATGACATAACTATACATGGAAATTGATGCTGACAGAGTTTATAGTCATTTTGAAGAAAACTTAATTATGGCAGTAGAACAAAAGGGCAATAAAAGAAAGCCATATGGAACAAAGGATAATTTGTTATTAAATAAACTCATACTGAAGAATTGTAAAAAGGGGAAGAATCTAAGTATGGCATAGCTTGACTAAAAAAAGCATTTGACAATATCCCATATTCATGGATAAAAGAGTGCTTAAAAATGTATACGATACATCCTACACTGATTGACTACATTATAGTGACCATGAACCAGTGGCAGACCACTTTGCAATTAAGCCATGATAAAAGACAAATTATTATCCCAGGGATAAAAATTCAAAGGGGGATATTCCAGGGTGACTCTTTGTCACCGCTGCTATTCTGTCTTACCCTTAACCCATTAAGGTGTCGACTTAACAGCTTAGGCCATGGCTATAATTTGGCTCCTAGAAAACAACAAAGTATAAAGACTTCTCGTCTTTTCTTTGTTGATGATTTAAAAGTGTATAGCTCATCAGATGAGGAACTGAAAGCACAACTGCAAGTTGTCAAAACTTTTTCAGATGATATAAGAATGTCATTTGGTCTTGATAAATGTGCAAAAGCAACCTTTAAAACAGAAAAACTGCAACACCAGGAAAACATCAGCTTGGGACAAAAATGTGATATAAAAGAACTTGAGCAAGAAGGAGTGTATAAATATTTGGTAACTGATGAAGGATCAACAATAAAACATGAACAAAGGAGAAAAAAACTTAGTACAGAATATTTCAGAAGACTTAAAATTAATCCTGAAAACAGCACTGACAACTAGGAAAAAAATCCAAGCTATAAACCAATTTGCTCTTCCTGTCCTAACTTACAGTTTTGGAGTGATTAACTGGCCCTAAAATGTGTTGGATAGATTAGATAGTAGAACAAGAAGGATGCTTTATGCTCATCAAATGATTTATAAAAATCAGTGCATACCAAGATTGTATATTCCCCATTCTGAAGGAGGGAAGGGCCTCTTTGAAACTGATTACATGTATAGATCTTCAATTGTGGGACTCCACACATATCTGCTGACCTCAGAAGACCCAAATGTAGAAAACGTTTTGAAACATGAGGAGAATAAATCTAAGATGACTTACCTGCTTAGGCTAGCAGAAGCATATCGGCGTCAAGCAGGAATGGAAATCAAACCAGAAGTACAAAATAAAATAGGCAGCAACTGAATGTGCCAAAAAAACAAAAGAAAAAAAATCTAAGGTGAAAAACTAGATGAGAAGGCAAAAAATGTGGAAAATGCATAAACATAGTTGCAAGTACAGAAAACTTCTGGAAGAACCTCATGTTGATCAGGAATGAATGCATGAATGGTTAAGGAGAGGTGAATTCACATCAAGAAATGTAAGGTTAATATTGGCAGCACAAGATAGTGGGCTACATACATGCTGGTTTACAAAGTCCATGGAACATATAGGAGAAACAGGCAAATGTAGGTTTTGTAAAACAGAACTGGAAACAGTTACACACCTTCTTGCTGGTTACAACATATTAATGGCAGAAGGACTGTATACTGAAAGGCACACCAATGTAGCGAGACTGCTGCACTGGGGATTGTGCAAACATTATGGCATTGAAGTGGCTGTAAAACACTGGAAACACGAACCAGAAAGCATCATAGAAAATTATGAAGTCTACATCACATGGGATCATCCATTACCAACAGTTCAAAAGATAGATTCTAGAAAACCGGATATAGTGGTCCAAGAAAAGAACACAAAAGTAGCATTGATCATTGACATTTCCATAGCCAGTGACTACAGTGTCCTGTATTCAGAGAGACACAAAGTCATAAAATATCAGGATTTGCAATCAGAAATGAGAGCAATGTGGAAGAAAGATACCCAGATAGTTCTGATAGTAGTAGGAGCAATGGGTCTTACAAAAAGAGTCTACAATCATATTTAGATATGCTACCAATCCATGTAACTCCATATGAATTGCAGAAGGAGTCATTACTGGGCATATTATGGGTACTGCGAACATTACTTTTGGCTGACATCAAAGAGTAAAACAATTCTAATTTCATGCACTTTAATCATACTTTGACTTAGGAATGGGGTCCATTCCCTTCATGGTATTAGAAACTGAAAAGTATTGGAGAAATTAAAAAAAAAAAAAAAAAAAAAAAAAAACAAGTACTGCATTTCTGAGGCAGTGCAATGATGTAAAGGATTAAAGCCATGATAATGGCATAAGTGACCAGAGTACAGCTAGTTTTTCTGTAGCTAAGGCACTGGCAGGAAAGAATGGGGGTGCCCATCCTGGGGGGGGGGTGAAATTGAATGCAAATTGTGGTTAATTCCTATTTGGGGTCTATATTATGACATTGAATCTTACAAAGATCGAATGTTATAATACTGAACCCGTAATGTCGAACGCTGAAAACAGCGAAGGTGCACCAAATTCTTTCCCAGGGAAAGAATTTGGTGGGCCGTTGCTGTGGCTTCGCTGTTTTCAGCGTTTGATATGTTGAAGTATTATGGTTCAGGTTCAGGTAAGTGTGTGGTTGTGTGTAAGTTAGAGTTAGGGGTCGGGTTAGGTAAATTAGGGTTAGGGCGCGGGTGAGGTGAGTGTGCGATAGTGATGGACCTTAGGGTTAGGGTCGGGTTAAGGTAAGTGGATAGCTAGTAGTGTATGTAAAGTTTAGTTTGGGTTTAGGTGTAGGATTTTAAGTGTATGTGTGTGGATTGCTGTTATTTGTGTGTGTTTGTTTTGTGTGTGTGTTTCTCGGAATAGTGATTTTTTTTCCCCTGGGAAAAAAATTGCTATTCTGACTGTTCAATGTTTGTGAATTTCGGTGTTTAGGGTTCAATATTACAACATTTGATCTTTATAGATTTTTATGTTATAATATAGACCCCCCCCCCTATTTGGGGGCTGGGAATGTGCAGAGGGGACATTATCCTAATATGGAAATAGATGAGGGATATTGTTTGAGTTGCCACAGAGGCAGGATGATACACCAGCATGTCCCCATTACATATCCATCACCAGATATGAAGAGGCAAGTTGGTAGATGATGTTAGAGCATAAAACAGAAGACCCTCCTCAGCAGCGATATGACATATTCCCCCTGGTCAGTATGAAGATAACTTTGGGTCTCCCATGAAAAGAGACTGCTGGTCTAGTGGGACTAATCTGGTCAACAATTTGCAAAAATAATACATAAACATAGAGTAACTAACAATGTTCTTAACCCTTGTCCCAATAGCTGCCCTTTAGAAACAACCACCAAGTTTAACTCATACTTCATTGACAGCATATCTCTTTTTTTTTTTTTTTTCCAATAATTTTTATTTTCATTTTACATTTATATGGTCACAAACAATACCATATAAACAACATGACCATAGATATATGTTATACATCCAGATTCATATTACAGAATGTAGCTCATACAACAAAGTTATTTATACTATATACAGAGATGCTTTCATAGTTATATCCCTTAGTATACATACAGTACATACACTCATAATATCCGCTCCATGGTTTAACTGATTTATCATGTGTGTATTTCTAGATTCTACTGAAGTGTGTTCCTAAGTGTGTGTGTGGTGATTTATGCTAATATAATGTTAAAGGTCTGTTCCCAGATTTTGCTGTGATTTATGTTTTTGTTTCTTTTATTCATTACTATTTTATGAGCTAAGAGATGTTTTATGGCTATTTCCTTAAAACCCTCCCAAGAGATACTTATTGGATCTAGCCATTTCTGCGCTATATATAGTTTAATTAGAAGAAATGTTATTAAGAGTGTGTTTCTTTGGGACGTTAGGTGGGAGAATATGTAGTATAGTAAATTCCCATGTTAATGTAGATGTTTGATAGCCCATTTTTTGTAACTGTATTTTAAGAGAGTTCCAGAGCTTATAAACACATTTGCAGCTCCAAAATAGGTCAGCTACTTGATCCTTGCAGTATGGGCAGAATGGTGATCTCGATACATTGAATTTATGAAGGATTGCAAGTGTGAAATATGCATTGTCGTTGATCATGAGCTGAGTGTAATCTAATTATTTGAGGGGTATGATCTGTAATGTTAGGTTGATTGCTTGGCTTATTTGTTGGTCCTCTATAGATGGATTTAATTTTCTACAATAGTTAGAGAAAAGAAGGTCCTTCTGGAATTTAATTTCACTTATCATTTTGTATGAATTAGTGATGGTTTTCCTTATTGAGAGGATAGTTTTCCAAAGCAAATTGCAGTTTTCTATGTCACTGTTGGTTATATTAGTGTTTTGGAGGTAACTGGAACACAACTCCTTAATTTTCCTTAGAATTATTGTGTATGATTTGGGAAGATTTAGGTTCATCCTCATTTCTTGTGTCGAACAGTTGAAGTATCTTGAATTGTTTTATCTTTTAATCGGGGATAAGGATCCAAGTTCAGCATCTTGTTGTTTATTTTTAGATTTGGGTTTTTATGGAGGAGTTGTAGTATTTCCATGGCATGTCCAAGGTTCAGAGACTGAAAGAGTTTTTGTGTTATGTTAATAGAGTGTTTTAAGGGATCTATGATGTTGTACATTTGTATTTCTTTTTGGTTTAGGAATGGTAGTCCTTTGGGATTAATACCTAGCACTTTGACATATCTATAGTAGATTGTTACCCAAGTAGGAGACCAGTTTTTTGTTGTCGGGTTACGTTCAGCTATTCTCAGTATTCTGTTAGTGTTAATAATCAAGTAGTAGGTTTTAAAATCTGGTAAACTCAGACCTCTTTTGCTCTTGGGAAGTGTTAATTTTGGATAGGAAATCCTTGCTTTTTTGGGTTCCCATATGAATTTTGCTAGAAAGGTGTGTATCTGTTTGAAAAATGTATTATGTATAGTTATCTGTGATGTCATGAATATATATATTAATCTAGGTAAAATGCTCATTTTAATTATTGAGATTTTGGCCAGGAATGGTAATTTTAGATTGTTCCAACTTTTGCAGTCTTGCATTATGTTTTGCCATTTAAGGGTTATAGTACCTTGATAAAAGTTCTTGTTATTCTGGAAGAAGGTAATTCCCAGATATTTAATTTCTTCTTTTATTTGTATTGTGTGTAATAGTGGTATTAGCGAGAGAAGTTTTGGTAGTTTTAAAGGGAAAATATTGGTTTTATTAAGGTTTAGTTTGTAGTCAGACATAGCAGAGAATTGTTGAATTGCAACTATTATTTTGTTTATTTCTGAGTTTGGTGTAGTACAGTATATGTTCAAATCATCTGCAAAGGCAGTGAAAAATATTTTGAAATTGTGTGTTACTGGGGGGTTATGGTATGTATTTTGTTCAATGTATAAAAAGAGCGGTTCTAAGTATAGGTTGAAGAGGAAGGGTGATAACGGGCATCCTTGTCTTGTTCCATTTTTTTATCGGGATTCTATTTGACCAAGTTTTATTTATATATAGGGATGTGTAAGAGTTACTATAGAGAGTTTGGATGATCTGAATTAAGTTATTGGGTATACTGAAGTAAGGTAGTGCTTGCAGTAGAAATTCTAGGTTGACTGTGTCAAAAGCCTTGTGGGCATCTACTACTATTGCATAGATGTTTGTGTTATTACAGCTGGCATAGGATATTAATGCATCTAATGTTAGTGTATTATCACTAGTCTGTCTATGTGGTGTAAATCCAGATTGTTCAGGAGAGATAACTTTCGCTGTTAAGTTTGTCATTCTATTTGCAAGTATTGTGGTTAATATTTTTGTGTCTATATTTAGAAGGGAAATAGGTCTGTAGCTGTCAGGGTTTTTGGGGTCAGCATGTTCTTTTAGTATAAGAATGGTTTTGTAAGCATTAAAGGGGGGTATAATTTGTCTTATTGTTTATTATGTAGTTCAGTATATAGAATAGTATTTTGGCAATCAAGGGGGTAAATGTTTTATAGAATTCCGAGGTGAGTCTATCCAGACCTGGAGCCTTATGTGCTTTTAAGTGTTTGATTGTTGTGATTATCTCATTAATTGATATGGGTTCACTTCATTTTTTTGTTGATCTAGGTCTAGTTTAGGAAATCTCAGACTTTGAAGGAAAAGGGTTCTATCTTCCTGCGTGGCTTGTAGTGTTTGTTCTCCATATATCTGAGAGTATATTTGTTCAAATATTTTAACAATGTCTTCATTTTTTGTGCAATTTTTGTCCATGTAGTTTACTTCTGATATTTTGGAGACAGTTTTGTGTTGAGAAATAATCCTGGCCAAGGCTCGGGATGGTAGTTGGGCTTCTTCGGCATAGGTGGCTAACATTCTGGTTTCATAAAATGATAGGTTTCTGGTTTCTAACATATAGAGATCCCTTTGTAGTTTTAAAAGATCTATCTCTGATTGCTTCTTGTGGTTACTTAGTAATTCTTTTTCGAGATGCTCTATTTTCACTTTCAGATCATGTTCTTCTTTTAGTTGAATTTCTTTTATAGTATACTGCTTTTTTGATGAATAGTCCTTTAATTTGTGCTTTGGTCACAGCCCATTCTATGTCCATTGGTACTTGGGAGTTAGCAATATTTGTAAGGGATGTTTTAGTATTGTTTCTATGTCTTTTATTACATCCATTTCAGTGAGCAAATTAGGGTTTAGTAACCAGTTATGACCTCTGTTCGCTATATATATCTTTTTGTCCCAGTTACTGTTAAGCTTAATTTTAGAATGATCCGAGAAAAATCTGGTATGGATAGTTGTTGTTGGGTCTATGTTAATAAATATATCTGAGATTAGGAACAAATCTATTCTTGACCACATTTTGTGGCATTGCGAATAAAATGTAAATTTCCCAGTCTTGTCATCATTATCCCCATATTTAAAAGGGTCATATAATTTGAAGTCTTGTTTGAGTTCATTTATAGCTAATGAGGCTTGTTTATTATAAGCTTAGTCAGGTTAGATTTGTCCTTATCTGGGTTTTGATATGTGTTCCAGTCAACCCCAATCACCAAGTAATGATCTTTAAATTGGTTTAAGGTTGGGTATAGTGACATAAAAAAGTATTGTTGATTATTACAGGGTGTGTATACATTAAGTACCATTATAGGCTTTGGAAGTGTGGGGTTAGTAAATGTTACATAGCACCATCTTCCCTCCTTGTCAGCTTGGGTTTTAAGTACTTTTCCCTGAAACTGGTTCTTAATTATTATGGCTACTCCTGCACTGTTTGTTTTTCCCTCTGAGGCTATGATTTGTCTTATCCATTTTGTCTTGCCAATTTCTGTCCATTGCTCTATAGTGAGGTGTGTTTCTTGTAATAATATAAGGTTGGCTTTGGTTTTCAGTGTGAGATGTAAGAGTAGTTTTCTTTATTGCTTATTTTGGAGTCCTTTAACATCCCACAAATCAAATTCCCATGTTTATTTATTGAGTATGTTCATTAAATGTGATTATCCAAACTTAAACCCTAGTCCCCTCGCAGAATGCCTTAGAATTGCTCCTAACCCCATTGCATATCCAGTCTTTATCCTTATAAACAGGTCAGTACAAGAATCCTTCGTTCCCAACATCTGGGAAAAAATGCCAATCTAACCCTCTCCATAAAGCTTACACTTCTACTGTGATATTTAATTTCAGGCCCACTGCCATCTTATCCCCTCAAAAATATTGGAAAAAACTGTGTCTGTAAACAACTACTCCAGCATCTCTTAAAGGAGCAATTACTAACCGGCATTCGACACAGTTTTAGATCAGCCCATAACATGACAACTGTCCTCTTAACTTTTACAGATAGCATAAATAAAGTCAGAGATAGCAGTAAGCTCACATCATCCTTATTCCTAGACTTATTAAATCTTTCAACACTGTCTCAAAAAAAAAAAAAAAACTCCTACTACAGTTATCTGTAATGGGTATCTAATAATGTACTCTTCAGTGGTTTAATAATTTTTTGTCAGAACTCTGGACAGTGAAATGGAATTCTAGCTCTCCCTTTACCTTGCCATCATTACAGATATACCACAAGGTTCTAGCCTTGGTCCTCTTCCATTTAGTGTCTTTATAAACAGTATTCATACTTCTATATAAAAAGGATCCCTTGTACTTTATGCAGATGATTCCACCCTAGTCTGTGTCTGACAATCTCCAAAATGTAGAAAGGATTACACAACAAGTCTTTAACTCTGTTGAACACTGGCTTTGTGATAGGCACCTACTTCTTAATCTAAAGAAAACCAAGCTCCTTTTACTTTTCCCCACATCACTTACCCTTGAGAAAAATAACTTGATTGCATCTCTAAACAACACATCAGTTGAAGTAGTAGCCCATACAAAACGGGTAAGGGTTACAATAGATGGCAACCTATGGTCTCCACATACAGAGCAAAATCAAAAAAATCACAAACAACTTGGAATGCTACAGCCGAAATATTCCTTACTGCATCCAATAGATTCTCCCTTGCCACTGCATACCTACTCGACCCTCCATTATAGGATTTTCCCATCTTGACTAACCTCCAGGCCACACTAAAGTCTAAATTAGAACAGTGTTACAGCAAGGCGGCTAGATCTGCAGCTCATACAAGTCACATAATACATCACTGTTCTGCACTAAAAACTCTAAAATTAGGTATAATTATCTCACCAACTAAATTATACCAAACATCCCTTAACACACAAAATTCAATGTATTCCCACGTCCTGCCCAGCTATATGTGCAGTTCTCCACCACTACCTTAATAATTGTCACATTCCAGCTTCTGATAAATTCTGCTTGACATTTATAAGCCTTACAAAAACTGTGGCCAAAGTCTGTACTCACACTGTGTAGCAAGAATCTGGAATACAATCCCTGTACCAGTCAGGGTAATACCTACAGTCATTTATTTAAGCTGCAACTATAAAAATGAATCTCTGACGCCTGGCTTTACACTTGTTACTCTCCTGGCTAAAATGTCAGCTGCTTCTCCTCGAATACCTATATAAATCCTGTCTCTCCTTTGTATTGTTTTTATTTTTTCTTAAGCTTCCCTTAAACTTGATCTTGTTTTTACTATTCTTTCTCTTTCCTCCCATGCCTACTGCACTTATTACCACTAACAAGTGTTTTTCTCACCAGTCTGCTCCATCTTATTCACTGTTTGAGTTTTCCACTCATGCATGAGTAATAAACTCGCACACATATAGCACATCAACACATCTCACTGCTACATGATGTTGTATTTATCTTGTTTTAATGATGGTTTATGTGTATTATTCCGTATGTTATTTGTGTATTAATATTTGTATTAATCTGTGTATTTACAGTGTATTGTAATATGATGTCATGATTTGTATGCATTTTCTGTCCTTTTTTCCTGGAGCTTTTATCCCTAGTCCTCAGTTAAAAATGAATAAAATTATCCAGTCAGACTTCCCTAGTAAACAAATGTCAGTAAATAGATACATAAACTAGGGTTGCAAAGGCTATTGAGGCATTAGCCTAGTAATCTCCTATGAACCTATAAATAAATGGATTCACTTCAGAAGCTCGAAATACTGAAATCTTGAATTTCAGTATCTCGAGCCCAAGAAGCCGAATCCACATAACAACGAAAATTAAAAACCACGAAATTCAAAACCTCGAAAACCAGAGGTTTTGAATTTTGCGGTTTTACTATACACACACACACACACACACACACACACACACACACACACACACACACACACACACACACACACACACACACACACACACCATCCTCCACACAAACACACACAATCACTCTACTACATGAAAGCAGGGGGGCAAGCCCCACTGCATCCCCCACAGCCCCCTACTTAAATATTCTCACTCCGAGGTCACACTACATACAAACACACACAAAACACCAACACACAAGCTACATTCTCCTCACACACACACATCACAGCAACAAAACACACTGACACATACCACAGTCCCTACCCAAACCCCTTAACACACTCACACACACACACACACACACACACACACACACACACACACACACACACACACACACACACACACACACACTTACCTGACTACATGACCACAGCGGATGTTTAGAAGTGTGAAATTCAAAACCACTGGTATTCGAGGTTTTAAATTTCGTGCTTTTAAACTTTCGCTATTATGTGGCTTTGGCTTCTTGGGCTTGAAATACTGAAATTCGAGATTTCAGTATTTTGAGCTTCTGAAGGGAACCCAGATAATATATAATAGACAAGTTTGCCTACTATTCATAAAAATACATGTCTGTTCTAATAAGGTACCATTGATTGACAAGATTAAATCTGGCTAATACATCCATCTGTGATTTGCTCTAGGCATATTTTCAGAACATTAGCTGAAATATATCCTTCAGGATTAGCCTACTACCCCATTTAACAGACAGTAAATAAATAAAGTGAAATTACAAGACAGTATATTAATAACTTGCAAGAACAGACTAAGGTTATGAAATAAGAGGGATGTTAATGGCTGCTGTACATACCTAACTTTCCTCTTATGTTTTTGTCACCAGCTTTCAGCACTTCATTTAATATTGTATGCATTTAGATGTCTGCACTATTTTACCTACTTCTTTTTTATGGATTCAAGCAGCTTTGGTCAGGCATATGCTTTGGGCTTCATTTACATATGTTAACATTTGCAGACCAGGGGAATAGCAAGAATGTTCATCCCTAACGTCATCACAATTTAATGAGCATGATGAGTGTACATCCAAGTATTATTTTGTGACCTGTATTGGTTGTTTTCCTTGCACAGTAAAACATTTATGTTTAACAATTTCAACTGGTACTTCTGAATATGTATCAAAAGTATAGAATTTGTTATCTGTAATGGTTGCAACATAAAACATTATTTGATAAAGGTGGGAGATTGGCATAATGGTTAAGATGTTTACCTTACAGACACATGGTACAAGGTTTGATTTTCACCTGGGGTAATTGGCTAGGCTTAAAATGACCCACAAGAGTAGTTAGTTTAGTACTAACCTCTGAACTCACCCATAAGGGGTGCTTGGATCTTAATACCCAATTCAATAGTTACCATCTTTCAATAAACAACACTGACACTCACTGAGGTTGCCCCCACAAGTCTCAGTGATTAACAATATTGCTGCTAATACAACGTCACTAAAGTAACGCAGACTTAAACCAGTGTCCCTACTATCTCCAACCCGGCACATGTATAAAATGTATTTTGCAGCTGTAACTCATCAGTGCAACTCCAGCTACTTAATAATGTACATAACTTGGCAAAAAGCATATTTGTGCATTATTAACCATCTTAGCAGTCCACCGGTTTATAAACTTCGACACATGACAACTAGTTGTTGAAAGACAAAAGCAGGCTGAGTGAAGGAGCCCTGAGGTAGGCCAGACTCCCTCATTAATTATTCATAAGTAGGTTACTCTGAGAATTCTTTCTGATGATCTGGCAGTGAGCAGGCATTGGTGTTTGAGCTTACTGACAGCCCTATCTGAGCTACTGCACTCAATCAGTAAACTGTGACATTTCTGTTCTGCTTTTTTTTTGTCGACATTCTTCTGTTGTTAGTTGCAGTTGGCAGTTACCACAGAAAAAAAAATGAAATGATATAGCCGGCACACAAAATGGAGAAAAGACATTTAGAATCAAACATATTGAGTATTCATATACACCCACATAGGCACACACACACACACACACACACACACACACACACACACACACACACACACACACACACACACACACACACACACACACACACACACACACTCACACACATGCATGCATACATGTAAATTTGATTATAAAAATGCTTCACAAAATAAACAGCACACTTAAGTGTGTTCCAGTACTCTTCATCTGCAGACTTATTAGGTCAGAAGATAAGACTGGAGGTTATAGCATCTGTGCTGCTATTTTTCCATCGTTTTCAGTCATACAGATATTTGTTTTTCATAAACAGACCTGTTAATTATGTTCCATTGTTATATATCTTTGTCATGTAACAAATAATTATGAAGTTGTTTTACCTAGAGTTTTTGTTCTGTTACATGAAACTGACTTTTTCCATCCTAAAAACAATATGACTTCTTCTGGTTGACTTGAGAGACACATTGCTGACTGCATTTTTTCCAGTTTCCTAGTGTGCACAATATCTTTGTTATGTATATTGCATTTCTAAATATGAAGTTTTCAGCTGGATGCTCTAAAGTAATCTGTACCCTTCACTATAGTTACCAATCATAAGTTCATAGGTTCATAGGTAGGTACTAGGCTATCGACCCACGGGCCTACATAAGCCTAGCCAACAAGGTTCCCTGGCTTACACCATCCAAGAAAGCTATTTTCCTTTGCCACTGTCGAGCAGAGACATAGACGTGATCCCTGGGGTGTATTTCCTATTTCCCATCCACTACTTTGCTTGACATAGATGGATAGCCTGTTCCAGAGTATGGGAAGTCTCTGGGACAGGAATCTATCCCTCCAGCATGTCCTGTTTATTGTAGTAAAAACCAAAAACAAAGAAAACTATTAAACTGCAAAAGACCAAAGTTGAACGAACAAGTAGCGAGACTGCCCAAGAAATAAATTGACAAATTTAATATAAAGCGCTTTTCGTTTGCTTGATAAGCAAACTTCTTCAGACAAATTACAAACATTGAGTGAGCATTATATACATACTTGTGACATCACAAATTAATAAAATAATTAAATAATTAAATCATTGAATATAATTAGACTTAATTGACTCCTAGGCAAAAAATGACCTAAAATCTAAAACTAAAAAAATTTGTGTATGCACAATGATCATATAACCAAGTAACATTTTATCTGGAGTGTCACCTACTTACAATATATGTATTATTTTGCATTAGTAATACCAAGAAAATGTATTTACTTAAAATTAATTAATACATGATGAAATAAAATAAATATATCGTAAGTATACAATCAAAATATACAATTAAAAATATCTAAATAATAATACATACTTCCAAGTCATGGTAGAAATGTTGAAAACAACCAGACCGGAAGGGAAAGCAATAAAAAACTGAAAGCAATAAATGTAATTAAAAATTATTAACTAATACCTAAAAAATTGTTAAACATGAATTCTAACAGGCTCATCATCATCTTTTTAAGCTCAATGTTCTCAAAATACTTGTGATGAAGCAAGCTTCATTAAGGCCAGGCGTATGATATGCTTCCAGCCTGATTTGCCATTGTAATTTGTGCTCCAATAGTCTAAGATGGGTAGGGCCACCTCTACAGTCATTACTGATCTGATCTATAGCTATAAACTTGAATTGATGTGTTGGATATTCCAAAATATGTTTGGCCAATGCATTCACTTCTTTTTGTTTCCAAATAGCATAAACATGTTCATAAATCCGTTCACGGAGCTTACGCTCCGTTTTACCTATATAAAATGCCAAACAATTTTGGCACTGGGCTAAATAAACCAGCATGCTCGAATTGCAATTAGTTCTGCATTGGAGTTTAAATTCATGTCTATGTATAGTAAATCTATTAGATTCAATAATATATTTGCAGAAATTACAAGATTGACATTTGAACATGCCCGGAGACCTAGTGGAAAATGGTTTCTGTTCGAACCATGTCTTCAAGTTCTTTGCTTTCCTATAAGTAACTTGAGGTGTAGGACCCATCTTAGAAAACACCATAGAATTTGCTCTAAATAGGTCCCAGTTTTTCTTAATAATGGACCAGAGGTTTGCACTATCTAAAGTAAAAGTAGTGATAAACCTAGGAATGTTCGTATTTGTCCAAGCTACTCTATTAATACTATGCTCTAACAATACTGGGGAAGAAATTCTTGCCTGGTCATCATGACATCTAACCTGCAATAGTGGAACGTAGACCTTATTCGATCTTTTGAAAGCCACTTCACTGATAAGTTCATCAATGATCCTATTGGGGTAACCTCGACTAAGAAACATCTTTTTCAAAACTAAGCATTCATCTTCAAAATCTTTATCTCTACTTATAATTCTTGCCGCTCTAATCAGTTGACCTTTTACGACAGCCCGCTTCTGCCTAAAAGGATGACAACTAGTGTAGTGCAAGAAAGTATTTGAAAACGTTGGTTTTCTGTAGATTTTAGCTAGGTAACTAGCTGACATTGGATCTTTTGTTAACATTATGTCCAAATATGCTGTATTCGTAGAGCTAAAGGATGAAGTAAAGGACAGAAAGTCTGTGGTGTTGTTGAGATAAGCTAAGTAATTTGATGCTTCGTGCTCATTACCTTTAAAAAGAATGAACATATCGTCAAGGTAACGTGTGTAAAAGACAATGTGCTCCAAAAATGATGAATGGTTAAACATATATTGGTGCTCCCATTGGGCCATAACCATGTTCGCCACACTTGCACCACAAGGTGAACCCATGGCGACCCCAATAACTTGTAAATAAAAATTATCCTCAAACATAAAAAAATTATTAGGTAATATCACATCCAATAGTTCATTAACTAAAGTTATGTCCCTGTTGATCGAGTCCATTGATCTTAACCTGTCACATACCCAATCAATAGCTTTGTCCTGGGCGATGCTGGTATATAAATCTTTAATGTCTATTGTAACGAAGTTATACTGATCCTGGTAACTCAATTCATTAACTTTAGATAGGAAGGTCCACGAATCTTTACAAATTTGGACTTCCTGGGAGATATATTTTTGTAGTACATTGTCCACTACTTTGGCACAGGCGTATGTTGGTGAGCCCCGTCCATCTATCAAGGGTCGCATGGGAGGATCCCCTGATATCTTTATGTATCTTCGGTATTCCAAAAAGGTATGGGTACCTAGGGTACATAGTTAACATGTAATTATACATGTCCAAATCGATCCTACCTTCCACAAACATCTCCTCAATACTATCTTTTATGATCCTATAGGCTCTATTTATTTCAGACCTAGAACTTAAACTATATGCTGGTGAGTCTAACAAAGTTGTCATTTTGTCAAAATAGTTATTGTTGTCGAATATGACTATTCCACCACCTTTATCTGGTTTGCATATACGTAAGTTACTAGATCTTAAAAAGTTTATACAGTCTAATTCAGAGTTGTTAGTACTAAAATTATGATTGTTCCATTGCAATTTATTACGCCTAATGTCAACCTCACAAATTTGTTCAAAAGTGGCTAGTAGTGGATGTAATGGTGGATTATATGTACTCGAGACATGTAACTTTTTACGTTCCTCTGTGTATACCTCACCACCCATCATAAGTTGGAAATTAAGTTTCCTAGTGAATAATTTTACATCTAATATAGATTTAATAAAATCTGATTGCTGTTTAGGGACATATGTATACCCCTTAGAAAATAAACTCACCATGTTCGACGTGATCGTGACTTTAGAAAAGTTAAAAACTTTAAAATCGCCAGTGGCATTCATACTAATTACTGGGCCCTTGTGGTTATAAAGTGTTTCTGAAATCGATGTTTCAATATTATCTAGACTAAGTCTACTGTCACCCCACCTAGGACTAGAAGCGGGACCATTCTGTCTATCCTCTAAGCTCATCATAGCCATCTGTGAATCAAGGGTTAATGATAGTGTTTGTTGTTCTTCCTCTGGTTTGAGCGATTCGTCCATTGACGTTGTTGCTTGGGTCTTGCCCCTAAAAAATTGCTGTTGTTATTATATGTATTATTAATAATCCCATTATTTGGGTTATTGTTGTTTCTATTCTGAATTCACTCACTTCTACGCAGTTCCACAGGTTGGATGTTCTGACTACCCACTATGGAATCACTCTGCTTTCCATCCACCTGGTTGTCATCTACTATCATAACATTGTTAGCTGTTTGTAATTCAGGATTATTTCCATTAGTATTGTATAACCTAGAGTTAACTCTCCAAGTTTGCCCTAAAGGTGGGGGAGGATATGCTGAGCCATCACTATAGGCCTTATTGTCCCTGTTTAACTTTTTTAGTTTAACAGATTTAAGTTTACATAAATGATCATCAATACTCTTAAACATTCTAGTATAATAATATCTATACCTATCAAAAGCCAAGTCCAGTTTTACTACATTGTCCAGTGCTTCTGCTTCCATGTTCAGTTCATCAACCTGGCATAAGTAATGTTTAATCATTAATTCAAGAAGTTCAAACCCATGTCTGTCAAATAACATGACTAACTCCTGGTGGAAAATGGAGTTAGCCACTAAACCAGTTGGGTATCGATAATGCCTCAGCCCCTTAGGGACAATTCTTCATGCTAAGCACTCCTTGAAATAAGCTATTTCCAGTTGTAATTTCTTAATCTTAAGTAATACATTGTCCAACAATTTTAAGTTATTAATGATATCAGTTTCATTATTGTTGTTTAAAAGGATGATCCGTACTGACAATTGTTAAATGAAGGGTTGTCGGAAACCCAGTTGAGTAAATCAGGATAGTTTGCAACATTATTATTCATTACATTTTGAGAGTTATTAGTCACCATACCTGACGCAAATTGCTGTCTGTTTAAGTCAGTAGGCTCGGCACATTGTGTAACCACATTATTAGGAACTGCCCCCGCCAATGATGTTTGTTGCAGGCCAGCCTGTTTATGAACACCGGTATTCACTGTATTGGAAAAAACGACCATCTGGTTTTGCTGGAAACCTGTTACTGTAGTTGAAGCCGGAATTCTCCTCTGCCCTTCGATACTGTCACCATTAGTCCTTCTGGTAGGATAAATGTTATTAACGGGACTCCCGATGTTGTTAACTGGTGCACTTCCCGGTAAAATAACAGTCACGTTAACCACAGGTGTGGAAGCCGCTAAACGTGGTACTGCAAAAATAGTACCTTCCGAGCTCATACCATTGATGTTGCCTGTAAGCCCGGAAGGATTAACCTGAGAGTCCGTAGTGGTAGGGAGTAAAACTCCAGAAACGGACTGTCCAGAACCACTACGCTGTTGCCTTTCCAAACGGTCAATTCTGCTCAGCAACGAATCCATTTTGCTGAGCAGTGAGTCAATTAAGTTAGAACTGTTGGTGTTAACCTCAGCATCTCCTTGCGGTTGATTATTCGAACTAGACCCTTCTGGTCTAAGAAGTTCAGGTGTAACATTTGGGAAATCACTACCCTGTTCTCCAACGGTTTCAGACGCCATAAAAACCAAAAACAAAGAAAACTATTAAACTGCAAAAGACCAAAGTTGAATGAACAAGTAGCGAGACTGCCCAAGAAATAAATTGACAAATTTAATATAAAGCGCTTTTCGTTTGCTTGATAAGCAAACTTCTTCAGACAAATTACAAACATTGAGTGAACATTATATACATACTTGTGACATCACAAATTAATAAAATAATTAAATAATTAATTCATGTTAGAATTCATGTTTAACAATTTTTTAGGTATTAGTTAATAATTTTTAATTACATTTATTGCTTTCAGTTTTTTATTGCTTTCCCTTCCGGTCTGGTTGTTTTCAACATTTCTACCATGACTTGGAAGTATGTATTATTATTTAGATATTTTTAATTGTATATTTTGATTGCATACTTACGATATATTTATTTTATTTCATCGTGTATTAATTAATTTTAAGTAAATAAATTTTCTTTGTATTACTAATGCAAAATATTACATATATTGTAAGTAGGTGACACTCCAGATAAAATGTTAGTTGGTTATATGATCATTGTGCATACACAAATTTTTTTAGTTTTAGATTTTAGGTCATTTTTTGCCTAGGAGTCAATTAAGTCTAATTATATTCAATGATTTAATTATTTAATTATTTTATTAATTTGTGATGTCACAAGTATGTATATAATGTTCACTCAATGTTTGTAATTTGTCTGAAGAAGTTTGCTTATCAAGCAAACGAAAAGCGCTTTATATTAAATTTGTCAATTTATTTCTTGGGCTGTTTATTGTGGTGACAAGGTTTAGGTCCCTAGAGCATGTAACTCGGAGGGATTGGGATTTCTTTAGGTGTAGCATGTCCAACAGCTCTGGGTTTGACATAGCTTTATATGTTAGGCAGAGATTACCTCGGAGTAGGTGATATGCTACGGAGTAAAGCTGTTTTTTTTGAGGCGGTCAGTGTAGGGCATTTGTTTGAGACCAGTAATCCTCTTTGTGAGGTACTTCTGTGGCCTTTCCAGCTGCTGCAGATGTCCTGTGAGGTACATTTCAAAAGGGGTGTTGTACTGTATAATGGGTCTAACGAGTGTCAAGTAGAGGGGAACAATGACCTCTTTTTTCCTGGATGAAAACCGTTTTGTGATGAGGTGTGCCATGTAGAAGGGCTTCCTGACTACTGTGGCAATGTGACTATCAAAGGAGAGACTACTGTCCACCTGGGTCCCAAGGACTCTTATCACACATTCAGTGTTAAGTGGATTGCTGCCTATGTGGTAGTTCATGGGTACAGAGATTTTACCAGAGGGGATGACACTGCACTTTTTGGCATTGAGCTTGAGGCCATGGCTCTGACACCAGGCATCTGTTTCAGCGAGGCCTATCTGTAGGATGTCCACATCATTTGGAGACTTGACTATGGCTCCTAGTTTGCATTCATCTGCGAACTTCGATAACCAGAGGCCTTCTGTGTTAGCCTGTATATCAGAGAAGTAGATATCAAACAGGAGAGGTCCCAGGACAGAACCCTGTGCTACTCCACTTGTCACTGCTTTGAGGTCAGATTTGAAGTCTGCAACTTTTGCAGTGTGGGTTCTGTCAGTGAGCCAGTTGGCAACCCATCTTGTGACATAGGGATTTATACCTAGTTTAGTGAGTTTAGCTATGATTCCAGAATGGGGGATGGTGTTGAAAGCCTTGGTGAGGTCAACATAGGCTGTGTGAACCACTTTACCCTCATCTATGGCTTTGGTGACTGCCTCAAAGAAGTCGATCAAGTTCAGGAGGCATGATCTGCCTTTCACAAACCCGAACTGGGTGGGATCCAGAGTTTGGAGGTTACCAATGTTTTTGTTTATGAGTTCCATGACGATACGTTCCATGGCCTTGCAGACCAAGCTCATCAGGCTAATAGGTCGATAGTTCCCCAGGATCAGTGGTGGCTCCTCCTTTGTGGAGTGGGATAACTGTTGCTGTGCACCATTCAGTGGGCACAAAGCCTGATGTGAGGCTATTGTTGAACATGGTGCTTAAGTGGGGAGCCAGTTCATTCTGAAGTTCATGTAAAACGCAGTCTGGGATGTTGTCCAGTCCCATGGATGCTGTGTTTTTGGCTTTAGATAGTACAGCTTTTACCTGCATAGTTGTGATTACATGAACTCTGCATTCTTCCTGTATAGATATGGGCCCTTTAGGGGGTGAGTGGGGTAAAGTTAGCTCTGAACCTATCTGCCAGGATGTTGGCAATATCAGTTGGTTCTGTAATTTTCGTGCCGTTGTGCTGTAACTCAGAGCAGATCTGGGTGTTGCCATCAAGATTCATGACATAGCTATAGAATGCTTTGTAGTTGTCCTTAGAATTAGTGGCGATTTTATTTTTGTAGCTAGCTTTGGAGGATCTTATAAGGGATCTCAGCTTCTTACTGAGGCTGACCACGGAGCTCATTTACTCTCTTTTGCAACAGTTTCTTCCTTCTGTTGTACAGTTTGTTTATGGCAGGGGGCCAACAGATTGGCTTCGTTTTTTTGGAGGATAGCATCTTGGTTCTGTTTGGGATAGCACGATCCATGCACTTGTGTAAGTGCTTATAGAGTGCAATTGTGTAGTATTCAGCAGTTGTAACTGTATTGTCCATCTGCATGGGTGTCATGAAGTTCTAGACAACACAAAAAGCCAGCAAGTGTGGGCCACAGTCACATCCAAATTTCTTTATTGAATAAGGTGAAACAAATTTCACCTTATAAGTCCATAGTGGAAAAAAAACCACAAATATTCAAACCGGTTTCGGCTCCAAGGAGCCTTCTTCAGTGAGATACAAAAAAGTCAATACAAAACCAGAGTATCAAAATACATACATATATAAATGATTAAGCAATGCCTAAAGGCCAATCACAACCAAGCATGAAAACTTGTTATAATTGGTCATTAAGGCCAGGTGAAAACAGAGCTCCAAGTTTTATGATCCACCTTCTTTCCTTGGAGCTTAACAATTGTTGCCAAAAATGTTTGTCTTTACATTTCCCCTTAATACAATCAATAATAACAAACTTAAATGAAGCAGAAACATGTGTTAAACAGTGTTTATATAATGCATTACTTATGCGTTTGTTTTTGATGTCACTCAAATGCTCACAAATTCTAAGGCGGAAGGCTCTAGAAGTCTTTCCGACATAGAAAGCAGAACAATTGCAGGTCACCAAATAGATGACCCACTCAGTATTACAATTGGCCCAAAAGTTAATGTCAAAAACATCTGAAGTATTTTTGCTACTGAATTCACAAGTGCGCAAGACCCGTATACAAAAGGAGCAATGCCCGCAGGGCATGCATCCAACAATAGGTTTGCCTGAAATAGACAACTGTGTGAAAGGGGAAGGGTCAGAACCAACTCTTTTATAATGGCAGAGTTTAGAGCCAATAGTCTGTCCCCTTCTGAATGAAAACGAACATGTCTCAGGAAGTAGAGAATTAAGTTTCTGATCAGCTTTCAGGACATTCCAATGTCTGTTTATAATGTTTGTGAAACCCTGTGTGTTACGTCCATATGTAGTTACCAGACGTATTGGTTGTGGCTTAAGAGTATCATTTTGATCTTTGTATAATAACAAATCTTCCCTATTTATATTGAACACAGATCTTTTGGCTAAATGCACATGACCTGGACGATAACCCCTGCTGATAAATCTACGTGTCAAATCCTCCTGAGCCTCAAGGAATGATTTTTGGTTAGAACAGATTCTTCTGGCTCTTAAGAATTGCGATTTGGGTATATTCTGGATGACATGTTGTGGGTGGAAGCTGGTAGCATGTAATAATGAGTTGAATTCAGGGAATTTCCTGAACATACTGGTTGACAATGTATTGTCCCCATTTCTCATGATTTCAACATCGAGAAATACTATCCTGGACAAATGATAAGTCAACTTAAATTCGATCCCCCATACATTGTCATTAAGATACTCAAGAAACTCCATAAGATAAGGTTCATCAGCTTTCCACACCATCCAACAGTCATCCAGATAACGACGCCAAATGTCCATCTCACACATATAGATATTATGATTGTAATCATAAATAATGATTTCTTCTATATAAGCCATGAAAAGGTCTGCATATATGGGTGCAAAAGATGCACCCATAGCAGTACCCTTTTTCTGCCAGTAACATAAATTTTGAAAATAAAAAACGTTGCTGGTCAAAACATATTCAGTAAGGCAAACAAGAAATGTGTTGAATCCAGGTTGGTATAAACCTGATCTAACCAACCAATAATCCAGCGCTTGTAAACCTGCCCAGTGAGGAATATTGGTGTACAGGGAGGTAATGTCCAAGGTGCATAATAGCCATTGTGGTTCAAGTTGGGAATTGTTGATAATATCTAAAAATTGGGTGGTATCCTGGATTCTTGCTCTAATAAGACCCAATAAAGGTTTTAAATGATGGGTTAAATATTCAGACAGTGGTTCCGTAAGAGACCCATGTCCAGACACAATGGGTCGACCAGGTGGGTTTGTGGCATGTTTATGGATTTTGGGTAACAAATAGAGATATTGTTTTTTAGGTGATGCTACCATTAATTGTTCTTTGAGATATTGTGTAATAATACCCTCATCAACAGCTTCAGTTAAAAACTGAGCAATTTTACACTGAAAATGGGGTGTAGGATCCAAAAACATCTGCCTGTAATGTTGTGTTTCACCCAATTGTCTCATGGCCTCACTGTCATAGGCAATCTTGTCCAGTACCACCACCGCTCCACCTTTATCCGCTTGAACAATCACAAGATCCTTATTATCAATAAGTTGTTTCAAACTAGATATTTCATCAACAGACAAATTATTATAAGAGATGGGAAAATCCTTAAGATGACAATGTATATCCCGAAGGACATTTTTTTGAAATACCCCTACTAGATGTGACATAGGAGGATTAAATGTCGACTTCTTAAACCTAAAGTTGCAGCATACATCTGCAGTTGTGTCACGATCAGTATTATGAAAAAACAAATTCAGGTTCAAAGTACGACAAAAATTAGTCACATCCTGCGCCAAAGACTGTTCAGAAACAAAAAACCCAGGGACAAAATTAAGTCCTTTATTGAGTATTTTGAGTTCGTCATGAGTCAAATCAACAGATGAAATATTGTGGACATTCTGATGGCAACTTAATGTTGTGTCATGACTTTCAGGAGTGCCTCCAAATTCTGTTTGGATGTTGCATTTCTTGTGTTTCCGCCCCCCTCGTCTGTATCTAAAATGTGAGGGTGTAAAGAATTGTCCCTCTTGGCTTTGGGTGACCCCTCTCTGGGGTATGTATCAGATTCCCCTTCGGTGTTAGAGGAAGTATCCTCACCAGAAGTACCATAGGAGAAACCAAAATTTTTCTTAAGGATAGATTTGGGCCTTTTTCTTTTGGGAGTGGATGATCTTTTATCATACCTATTTTCATCTCTAGGTAGTCTAAAAGAGACATTCTTCGATGTATCAAAAGGTTTACCCCTCTCATAGTCACCCACATCCCTGAGAAATTTTTTTATTTTTCTATCCTTAAGGGTCTTTTCCAATGTAGCCAATTCTGTAGTAAGTTTTTTAACCTGTGTGTTAAATACATCACAATTTTCAAACTTAGTAATATCAAGACAAACAGTTTCTAAATCTTTGACACCTTGTTGTACCTTACGCTCATAAAAATTGGCCAAAGCATCCACAAATTTGGAAGAAGCCAACTGTTGAATATGTCCCCAATCCTCAATAAGTTGGTCATCAATATTGGAAACCAAGGGTTGTACCTTGACCCTAAGGCCCCGTGGAGTAATGTGTTTCTGTTGGTATGCTTTAAATAGACGTAAATGCCACACATTATTTCTGACCATCTTCATATGTTTCCCCAATCTGTCAAAAAATATATCACATTGTGCATCCAAATCAGTAACCAGAGCATCAACGGTGGATGAAGAACCATGTTTGTCCAATCCAAACACTGAAAGATCATCCACATCCACAGATAAACCCTGTATAATCGATGCAAGAGCCATCTTAATGAATTCAGTAATAAGTTCAACCAGACCACCAAAAATGAAGCAAAAAATGTATCACAAAATTGATACAAAATGGATAATGTCCAGACGATGTTCCGCTGATATCCAAACAGACAAAAGACTGTAATAATTAATTTTATCTCATCAGGCCAAAAATGACTATGGTGGTATATAAACAACCATCCAAAATCAATTATGGATCCATCCAAAAAAAGACCATTATACACCTATTACCAATGATAGAAAAATTCAGAAACATCAATTGGAAATGTGCATAAGTCTTATAGATAGATCACCAGCTTGATTAACCAATACAATAAAACAGCCAAGTAAACCAACAACTTCCTTCAAAATATCTTGCTGCGTATTGGTCCAAACATGTATGAAACAAACCAAGTATAATACATGTTATACTCAAAAGGTTCTAACATCAATAAAACACATAAATCCGGCCCTTATACATATGAGATATCATAACACATATCTTGGCATATTAGCCAGAACTTAGTATTGTGTATCATAAAAAAATTTTTAAATCAGTAATCTATGTCAAAGATAATCAGCAGAATCACCATAGATAAACACATCCATAAAAGTTTGATTATATATGTTGTTTCATTATAATAGTAAGGTTGACATCAAAACTGATATGGCTCCACAATATAAAAATATTGCTGAAATGAAACACAACATGTATATATAATATTAATTTGAAAATCAAATAATGAAACAGATCCCTGAATAGTCAGTCTGTATTCATATGAATGTAACAATATATTCAGATATAACAATAAAGTTCAAGACAACCAAAATATTTAAGGTTTCAAAAACACAGCAGAAAATGCTGTAACTGAATTCCAACTGTAAATATATGAAATTCAAGAGAAACCTGTAAAAAATAATTAACTCCTTAATTTGGTTAATTGATAGCAAGTTTGAAAACCAATTCTCGTCACTGCTAGTCAAATAGGAATTAAAGGTACAAACAATTCCTAGGTTGTGTGATATAAAATAAAATAATTTAAAAACATCGTTCAAAAAATACGTTAAAAGACAGTATTATACATTAAACTCTGTCTTTTATGGCAAACAGGCAAGGGGAACTAATCGTATTACACATAAAATTAAGAAAGAACATATTGCTCCCTTATTTATATTTTAAAGGTACTAGTACATAAAATGTAAATAAGGGAGCAATATGTTCTTTCTTTCTTGTTTATTGGTTTTTGTATAATTTTATGTGTAATACGATTAGTTAAGGAGTTAATTATTTTATTATGGTTCACATTTACTATTTAAACATACTGTGAATCACAGTTTTTTGTCTTCTGAGGAAGTTTGCTGCAATCTAAGCGACGAAAAGTGTATGTGTATTTTCCACACTTCAGGACTATTGTTAATAAAGTGGTTTGTGCATCGGAGCACCTTTCTTCTGTTTGGCTCATTTTTCGTAGGTCTAGGATATTGTTGCCCCTGGTGGGGGTGTGGATAAGTTGATCCAGGGCATTGGAGTTTATGAATTCCAGAAAGCGTTGAGCTAAAGAGTTGGTACATGAGTAGTTTTCCCAGTTAATGGTGGGGTAGTTGAAGTCGCCCATTATTAGGGTGTTTGGTTGAACCCTAATATTTTCCAGTACATCAAGAAAAGTGGAGTGGGAATCCTGGGGCATGGTGGGGGATCTGTAGCAAGCTACAATTTGGATTGCAGTTTTGCCCAGAGTTAGTTGCACTTGGATAACCTCGGATGCATTATGCTGAGCAGCTAGCCTGGAGGTGTGGATATCCTTAATGAATATGGACACACCTCCACTTTTGGTGTTTCGGTCCAGGTTACATGGCCGAAAAGTGTGGTATGAGTTATAGCCTGGTAGTGCAGGGGGGCTGTCTGGAGCCTTGAACCAGGTCTCAGTCACTGCACAGATATCGATGTTCTCCCTTTTAAGGAGTGCCTCGAGTGAGCGCATTTTGAGATTTAGACTTCTAGCATTGAGTAGCATTACCCTCAGTTTTTGCTTGCCTTTTCCTGTTATGGAGGTGAATTTGTTATTTGAACCTTGCCTAAAAAGGCACTATAGGTGCAGCAAGAGTGTTAGCCAATATCCGGAATTCCAGGGGCGACAGATGCAGGCCATCTGTGGCAAAGCATTGTAGTTTGTCGACCATGTCATCCCAAGCAGACAGATACTGGATCCCCTTAGAATGACACCAAAAGCTTAGCCAATTGTTGGTCATTCATTTTTTCCTTGTACTGCAGTATCTTTCTAGGCAATGGCAGAATGCTACTCAGGGCTAGGGTCATTCCTGCCTGGGCTACAAGATTGGAGAGCTCTTCCATGTCTCTTTTCATGTAGTCCAAGGAGGTACGTCTCAGGTCATACACACCAACATGGACAATGACAGAGTCATATTTGTACTTCTTGTAGAGAGATCTGAGTGCATGGGTTATGTGGCAGATCCTGGCACCCAACAGGCAGTTGACAGTAATCTTCTCCTTGTTTAGCCTGGTGAGTGGGACATCAGTGTGCCTGACTATAGAGTCACCTATGACTAGTGTGTTGGGTACGTTGTTTTGCCTTATTGGCTGTGGTTGAGTGGCACACTGAGTCTGTGGGCTATGTGTCATTTGGGTTGTGTTGGGGGATGGAAGTTGCTTGCGTTTCTGCTTTGGAGGTCTCTGTTACTTAGACAGATTATTATTGAGAGCCTCTGTGAATGTTTTTGTGTTACTATGTGTGGATTTTGGTGGTGTAGATTTAGTGAGACTATGTGATGAGTGTGGTGTGGTGCAAATGTTTACCTTCTCCTCATGACTGTCAAGTTCAGTCTTGGTTGGAGAGAGCTTTACCTCCAGTTTGGCTAGATAAGTGCATCTGTCACAGGTTGTAGTGTTGGGTGGTAGGAGGAGAGGGTTGTCTGTGTACATGAGGTAATTTCTACATTGCCTCAAGATGCCCAGATTCATCAGATAGACAGGAGAGAACACTGGGAGCTGACCCTTGGACATGCCTGAATAAAAAACTATTTTCCTCTAGATAAGTGAGGAAAGTGAGTACAAGAGCTGTTTTTCTCTAAGCAAGTGAGAAAAGTAAGTACAAAAACTGTTTTTCTCTAGGTAATGATGAAAGTTGAGTGTTATAGTAATTTGTAGCTTATGTAGTGCTTACAAGCTCTGAACAAGTGCTGAGCACAAATAAGCAAATTTAAGTGCTAAAATTAAGAATCTGTATCTGCACTCGACGAGTTACAGCACAGAAACAAGTGCAAATGTAGGCTTTGAAATCAGAAAGTTGAGAGAGATGGAAGAGATTGCCCAAATGGCCAATAACTACAATTTCTGGGCCAGAACCACTTTTTATGTGGTAGACAGGTTAGCTAGTGCTTACCACTCCCACTGATAAGCTTGAAGGCTTCCCCCCAACACAGAAAGGCTTGGGGGGGCTCAGAAGCTTACATACAGTCCTGGATACAGCAAATCTGTATCTGGAACACTAGTTACAGGAAAGGTAGGAAACAGGCATACAGTTTTTTTTTTTTTTTTACAGAAAAGTAGCAAAAACAATTCACATGCAGTGCAAGCTAGCACACTTGAGTATGTAACAATATTAGACCAAACACAGTTTAAAAAATGCAATTAAATTAAAAAGGACTAAAAGCAAGTGCAGAAAGAGTTTATTAGGTACTATGTGGTAAAGAGATGGAACTGGGGGAGTGTCCCAGATCAAATCTACAGTGGGGCGGGCAACTGCAAAAGCCACCAAATTTAAATTACAAGCCAAAAATAGGGAGGGTGGATGGGACAAAAGAGTTTCAACAGAGGTCTAAGCAACAAGTAACAGTACAAACTCTAAAACCAAAAAAATATAGGGCAGGATTCACGAAGGCTTGCACGGAGTCTAAGAGTAGTGTAAGACTCCATGCAGCCCTCGCGATCCAGGAACAGCCCAAAATTCTGTGTAAGAGACCAGCTAAAATGTCTCTTACACGTACTGGGCGTGGATATGCTAATCACCTCACTTGCAGCCAAAAGGCATGCAAATAAAATAGATGAGCAATCCACAAAGCTGAAACCAGCCCATGTAAGAGTCGTGTTAGCTGCAGAAATGTACTCAGTTGACAACTGACTACGTTTCTGCAAATAACACAATGGAGCCATGTCAGCTCCAAATAAAGGGTGCATATGTGTCAGGCAGCATGCCAATAGCCAAATAAGTGGCCATTGGCAAGGTACCCCGATGCAAATATGATAAAAAAGTTTTTTTTTTTTGCCGATCGCCGATGTTTAAGCATAGCGCAGCCCTCAGCAAAACGGCTGCGCTATATAAACATAAAATGAGGTTATAAACCCACAAATGTGGGTTTTATGCAATACATGGATTTACAATGCAGGGACCAGCAGACCAAAAACAACATGGCCGCCGTTTAGTGGTTGCTAAGGGGGGAAGCTGAGTCTAAGACATGTAACTAAGCATTAGTAGGCAATCTTATGTAAATGAGTATTAGGATACTGAATCCCACTGTCACATAGCAAATGAGCACATTCCGAGTAGTATAAGAGTTACATAAGGGGGAGGAACAGAGTAGGAGATAGGTGACATCACAGGGGGGAATGGCAGAAGGAAATGCAGTTCATTGGAGGACAGTGTTACGTGACAGATGTCAGACACATATCATGGAAAGAGGAGAGCCACAAGATAAGCATGGGAAAGTCAAGAAATGGAAGGTGTACACTGTAGCTAACACCAAAGTTTCTTGCTGGGTGTGTATGCACATGTGTGCGCGCCAGGAGGTGCTAGTAGGGCAGTGTGCACGCGTGTAAGGCAGACTGAGCATGTGGGAGCCTGTTGGCAGACTTGTAAGGCTGTTTGTGCTGGTGTGCGCGCGTTTTAACCCGAATAAGTAGATTCTAAACTGTGTAAGCATGTGTGCGTGCATGTAAGCCACTGTGAGAGTGTTTCCGCTGGTATGCGCGTTGCTCCCCCCTGAGGAAATAGAAAGGAAAAAGGAAGTAACAGAAATAGTAGGAAGCTAACAGGGAATACTGCTGGAGCTAGCATGTGATGGCCTCTGCACCAATTGTTAGCCAGCATTTGCTAATTGCATGCAGCCAGTTGTGTACTGATTGCAGTTCTCACTGTGATTTCAGGACAGTGCTATAAAAAGGTATGTGAGATAGGCATAGCCCTTTCAGATTTTAAGGTCAGGGACCATGCTGGTATGCTGTGGACACTGTTCTCTGAGTGTAAAGGTTAGTATCTCTCTCATATTTCCGGCTGTGTTGTAGATTAACATTTCTCCATTCATTTTTTCAGTTTCCTGTACTAAGTGTGTATGTACACTGACACCTAAGACTACTACTACTGTTAATGTGGGTGTGTGTGCTTTCCTGTGGGACATGTGGTGTAACTGGTATATAGCAGTGTTTCTTGCACTTTGTTGCAATGGCTTCAATATTTGCCCTTTACAATCACTACTTGTATGCCTGCTAGGTGTCTTGACTGTAGTGTGTTGCTGTGGCTTTCCTATTTTCCATGTGCATTCACACCTTGGAATGTTTGCTATATTTGATAGGGTGTTACTGCATGCAGTGTGGTCTGGCCATGGTGTGGGCCTTGACATCTATTAGGGTATTTGAGTATGCTGCTGAGCAGGCGCCAGAGACTCTCAGGTGCATCTTTTATCTGCCTCATGGAATGGTACATATCAGTGGGGTACACCCATTAAAATGTCTGTTATTCTGCAGTTGTGACTGGGGGTTAGCATGAGCATATGTATTACTACACTATTTCTGCCGTGCAAGTGGTGCATACTTTCAGTACTTCATAGTTACCATTGCATGTGTTGTAACACCTTTCTGCCTACTGTTTGTATATTTCACAGGGAGTCTGTGGGGCATCCCTGTAACTCAGTCACTGTTGCTATGTCTAGGCTCTTAACTATTCAAATATGGCAGTGTCATACCTCTCAAGTGTACAGATATTTGCAGGATGTCCACATTTTTGTCTCATATTTTGGTCCATATCTCATAAAATAGCTTTTTCTGGCAAATGACTCAGGGCTCAAGTCAGACTATAGTGACAAAAATTTCAGTTTCAGACTTTGTACCCTTCCAAAAATCCAAAATAATGCAAAACCTGTTACTCTCTCAACTGTCTAAGTTTGTCGGAGCAATATTTGAAATGTGTCCCTGTTTTGGGGCCTTTGCTCCACATTTTTTATTACTTAGTCCAGATGTCTTGCTGTAAGAGGTTGTGGGGTATGGGCAGTGATTATCCTGCTGTGAGTATGTGTGTGGCTTGCAAGGTGCTACAATGACAATATTATCTACTAGCTCCCAACTAGCATGGCTGTTTCTGTTCACACACTACTATTATAGAAATCCACTACATTTGACAGTAAATATACATGACATGCTTTGTGTACTACACATCCTATATTCCCTTTACATTCATTCCTACTATTGCATGATATATTTATTGTAGCACAATGTTGTTATATAGCAGTCATGGCTTAGTGGTAAGTCATGCAGACTACTGTTTCCAAGGTCCTGGGTTCGGGACTGACAGTGGGATTTTATTTTGCTTTTGAGCAGACTACAGGCCTTGTCATTCAGAGTGACTAAGGCACTTTTAAGCAGTTGTAAGCAGGTTAGCGCTGGTTTGCGCAGAGCTCACGCATGCACACTGGCATTTAGTTCCGTGCATACCCGCTTACAACTGCTTAAACGTGCTTACTCTTGCGCACACCCGCTCTAATTTCTTTGAAAGAAATGAAAATGGGGAGATAGGAAAGTGGTGAAAAAGGGGTCACAAAGAGGGTAGGACGGTAGGGAAACAAGCTCGGGTTTTGCAGGAGGGATGTAGGTAAGGTCCATAGCTGCCCATTTCTTCATCAGCAACAGCTGTGCATATGTTTGTAATTTGGTGTGACATTTGAAACCTTCCACCCCTGAGAGAGGTGTAAGGACAACAATAATACTTGTTGTACAGCCAATTGTAATTGACAGTTTACATGTCCAGCAGACTTGTGTGCAAAATGGGCAGCTATGTATGGGGCGTAATTTTTTTGTGGGTACAGAGTGCCGTTTTTTTTTTTTCAGGTGAGAGTGGTATGTCAGGTACAGGAATTCGGTATAGCTGGGGAGGTAGGTTGGGTAGGTTAACAGACAAGACAAAGAAGATGCATAAAGAGGCGGTGTATGACACATGTGGGGGGTTAGACAATTGACGGGGGCATATGTTTGGATATCTCGAGCCCATGAGCCCACAGATGGCAACAGTGGAACTGAGATCCCCACCCATGGGCAGTTGCCATTGTGCCTTCACTGCCCAGGATGGGGCTGTGCTGGGGGCTGTGTAGGCCAGGCAGCAGACATGCCCGTGAGTTGTGCCACCCATGCCTCAAGCTGGCATAGGGGTCAAAGCACAGCGTGCCAGATCTCCCTATGCACCACAGTCCTGAAACTACTGAGGGTTAGTGGATGTTCTCCTCCGGCCACGCTTGCAGAGGGGGATGAGCCCCATCCCCCTGCAGCACTTCCACCCACAGGTGGCACAGGGCCACTGGAGGAGGGTCCGGCCTGGGCACTACTGCCAGGTGCACTCGCCAGCTGAGGAGGGAGAGGTGGGTCCGCTGGAACCCGCCTTCCCTGTCGAACTATGTTTTGCATTATGTTATGACAGTTTGGGTTAGTAACGTACAATACCATTCACAATTAGTTGTAACAGCATGCATTAGTATTCCCATTAACCAAACACCCATATATTCAAGCCAGTGAACAGCAAGCATAACACATGCATAATTTGAACAGCAATACACAATCCAGCAACATGCAGGGTTGATTGATGGCAACAGGCCATCAGGTTTGGATGTATGAACAGGGCAGATGCATCAACGTACATGCAAATATGTATGAACCAACAGGACAAATGTCCAGGGGTGTTAATTGTGATAGCACATACCAATTTCACGTGGAATGGATTATATGTGGTTATAGGGTAGGGTGTAGAAAATTTAATTAACAACTTCAAATACCAATACATATGCTGTACATTTCTACTAGCTGCAGATATATACACACTACAGTTCTGCCTACAGTTTCCTATGTGATAACTTCTTCAGGTTGGTGATTGGAATGTTACTGCTACATCAATATACATTTCATTTTTATTCATACACATTCATATCTGGCTCTGTTCAGCTACATCATCCTGCTACATTTGCTTTATATAGCTACAGCCAACTGTGGATGTTTGGTATTTCAGACAACCATACTATGTGCATATTGCAGACTGAGTGCAACATATCCAGATTTTGGGACACACATTCCAGCTGCAGTACCGTTTTCAACACATGTTACTGTTTGGTTCTGCATGTCACATTCATTTCATTCTGTACTGACTGCAGTATACTTTATTCAGGAGTTATTACTACTTTATTGGTGGATTCATACCTCCTTCTCACACTCTCTCACTTGTTTTATTTTTACAATTCAGGATGGTACTTAATTCTAGGCTTTATTGACATGTTTTACCTGTAGTTATAACAATCCTTTCCAACAGTCTCACTTATGTCATGTTTCTGTATTTCAACAGGGATATATTTCACACATGTGTTTTACTCATCTTTTGCAGCTGTACTTTTCAGCCTTCTGCAGGTTATGTACTATTATATTACAGGTGGGACATTTTTATTTCAGACTTGTTTCATTTTTATGTTTGGATTACAGGCTGCATCACACTTTTGTAATCAAGCAATACTTGCAAACCCTCTTACACTGTTACTTGCACATTTTATTAATTAGTGACTACACTGCACTCTTTTGCTAACTGTCATACTTATATATTTATTTACAGTTACAGGGAGAGAATTACTGACCTGCCTGGTAGCGCAACTGCACTAGCCTATCGCCATAGGCTCTACGGTTCGCAGAACAGACACCTGCAGCTGTAATATAATAAAGTAATATTGGAATACACATCTCCATAATATCAGCTAGGTTAATTTCTTACATAAATAATTACATGTAACTTACTCAGTAGTGGGGCGTTGGGCATTTGCCGGGTCTCCTGGATCCAATGGTTCAGTTGGTCCTGCTTCCATCTCTTCAGGTCCGCATGGTGGTGACGGACCTGTTCACCAGTCCTTGGTATTCCTGTGGCACTGGTGAGATCATGAGCCAACTGGTCCCATGCCTCAGCCCTATATGCTCCCCACAGGACCTGGCCCTGCATGAGTTTGGCCTCATGATTATGGACGAGGAGCCAAACCATATATTTGGACTCCTCAACGCAACACCTCTGTGCTTGGAAGCAACTACCCTCACCTACACCTGACATTCTGGCTGCAAGTCGGTTCTACAATCGGTTATGCTGTGTATTCCCGCCTATGGGGCTTATATATGCCGTTTTTCCCGCACTTATCTGTGATTGACCATTTTGGAATTGTATCAGCTTCACAAAACCTGCTTTGTCATGCTCCTCTTTCTATTCATTCCTATATATATATGCTATTACTGCATTTCTAAGTGCAACTGTCATGGTTTAGTGGTTCAGTACTTTGACTATGGTGCATGGTATCCTGGGTTCGAACCTGGCCATTGCTTTTTATATTTTATGACTGTCTACACAGGCTAGGAGGTGTGTCTGTGTAAAGGCAGTTTTGATACAGCTTGCTCAACGTTGTCCGTTGGTTAGCTTGTTGGCGCGGTGCGCAGCCCCGCGCAAACGGGTTACGCCGGTTTATGCATAGTTTGGCTGTCAGCACGCATATTAGGCTAAGCTCAGCTACGGGCACACAGTTTCAGCTTGTTAAAATGCTGCTCAACCCCGGGCTCTCATTCTACACCTGTTAAAACACTGCTCACCTACGGGCACTCATTTTACAACTGTTAAACCACTGCTCACCTACAGGCAGATATCCTCAACTTGTTAGACTGTAGCTCAGCTATGGGCACATCTCACATTTTTTTTTTATTTTTTTATCTCACATTTCTTCAAAATACATGGCCCATTTCATGACATTTTACATAAAATATAATTTTATATATGTACATATATGTCAGGGACTTGTTTCGTGCTTATTTCACTAAAAATAAAAATTGATGTTGTGGGGGCTTGAACCATGACTGCCTCCTCTTTAGCTGACATCTCTACCGCTACGCTATTGCTTTTTGGCTTACTTTGCATATTTAGTTCTTATATGCTTTTCCACTGTCTGCTAACTGTGGGTAAGCGCCGGGCACGCCCGCGCAAACGAACGCACTCACAGGCAAACATCTTTACAACTTAAAAAAAAACCATATAAGATGCTCATTTATACATTTTATGTTCATAGTCTGTGGGGGCATGTGTTGTGTTGTGTTTATTTACACTTACACAGACTCTGTCATGGGAGTTTACTTTTGGGACTTTTACTCTTCTGGGGCCGTGTCCATTTGCAGGGCTCGCCCTATGGACACACCCCCTACTGTCTCCCACGGACCGTGTTAGCCTTAGGTGTGATTCAGCATGCCCTCATGCATATGCATGACATTTTGACATCACACCATTTAACTGCAGCCTCCGTGTAAGCCTTGTAACTCTTACACGGAGGCTTTGTGAATCCTGCCCATACTCAGCTCTGTATATTTGCAGATACACTGAAAAGCAGCCTCTCAGTCTGCAGTACATCCTCATAACCACTTTGTTTGCCTTTAGATATCATCCTGTTAAGTACCTGCCTTTTTGGTAACCATTTGAAATGTTGGGACCTGCTAAAGAGAGTCACAAAATGCAGACACTGAATGGCTGAAAGATCGGACATACATATACTAAGTCTAAGCTGCCATATCACAGAATATTCTGTTTTCTCCAAGGTAGTATGGTATATATATATATATATATATATATATATATATATATATATATATATATATATATACATATATATATATATATATATATATATATGTGTGTGTGTGTGTGTGTGTGTGTGTGTGTGTGTGTGTGTGTGTGTGTGTGTGTGTATATATATATATATATATATATATATATATATATATATATATATATATATATATATATATATATATATATATATATATATATATATATATATATATATATATACATATAAGATTTGGGGAGTTTAAAGGAGAAGAGCGATTTTCAAGATTCATTCTTCTCTGGGTTTTCAGTCTTTTTGGGGGAGTTTTTGGCACTCTGCATTTTGAGTGCTGACGTTTCAATAGGGAGCCTTTTTTTTCTTGGTGGTTATTTCCCATGTTTATAATAGTGTTACACATTGTTGTCTTTCCATTTTCTTATGTTATCTGTCCTCATATGAACTGCAACTGTGTTTGCCTACTCCATTTTGTCTGGATGGTGTTTTTCATATAACTAGCACTTTTATCATTCAACTAACATTTGCATCCTTTAAGCTTAAACCTGGACAGCATAACATGATATTACTGTCATTGGCCATTCTACAGTTAATAATTATGTGGACTTTTCTTATTATGCAAAAACTCATAAATTGTTCAATATACAAGTGCCTTTTGTAGGTTTTTTTTACAATGAACATGGTGCTTTCAGGTCATAGACCATAGATGCACAGTCATGCAACAGCTTGCATAGTGCAGTATGTAGTGAAAGTAAATGCAAAAAAACAGCTGAAAATGGTAGCATGTAAAGAAATGGGTGCAAGTGAACGACACAAAAAACTTATAATTTACAGGCATTAGTACAAGCATCATGAAGCTTGCTTGTGCGCAGTAATTTAACAAAACAGAGGGAAATATATCAGAGCAGCAGCTAGAAGACGTTTAGAGCATCAGAAGTTTCTGCAGAGTAGCACTGTACTGATGTAGCCATCAGATGTGTTAACTGGGTTATGCATTCTTGCAGAACTGGGTCTCATACATGTTAACATCAGGTCCTGACCTACCATCCCCTCACTGATGACCTCATACTGCATTATTTTCAGATGGACAAGGATGTCATCCTTAACTTCAATGATGTATTTCACCACATTTTGAATTTTAGTAAATGCATACTCTTCTCTACCTGTGGAGCCAAGCTATGTGTGGCCTTTACCATCCTAGTTATTGGAATATTTGAGTGATCAGCGTGGGAATGCATGGAATTTTTCTAGTTTCTGCCTCAAGGATAGTCAATAGGATTTGTTGCTACATGTTAATGAGCACATACGGTTTCCCAGGAATGAACAGGAGAGAATCAGCGCTACGAGGATCTTCTCCAATACAAACCACTTCCCGAGGTACTGGTTATCATAATCTACATTTGGCTTTACCATCAAATGGTGAAAAGCCTCTCACTGATCCACAGTCTCAGAGATAAATCAATAAGAGTGCCTACATTTTCATCATGGGATCATTACTGTGTGTGTGTGTGTGTGTGTGTGTGTGTGTGTGTGTGTGTGTGTGTGTGTGTGTGTGTGTGTGTGTGTGTGTGTGTGTGTGTGTGTGTGTGTGGGTCTGCCTCATCCTTTTGTCATGCTTCACACATTTGGTATAAATCAAGCCCATATACTTATTTTTATCATATGGATTTCCTACTGTGTTGCTACGTTCTGTCACAGTGTGTAGAATAAATTCAGAAACATTCATGCAGTATGCATATAGCCAATTTCCCTCCCCCAAAAATTGTTGATTGTGTTTTTCAGGTGATACTGATTGCCTGATAAGATGTTTGCTCACCTTGGCCCCACTGCTGAGATGCATTTCCACACAGCTCATTCCTAGACATGGAATACTATAGAATTTGTGTTTTGATTTGCAATGACATGGTTTTGATGCCTGAATACATGTTGGGGGGGGGGTGATTCACTGCAGTTCTCCCTTGATGCAACACTCTATATGTTCTCTATATGTTCAGTGCTTCACAACATGATATTAAGAAGTAAGGAGTCAGCATTGACATCCCACATGTGCAGCAAGTCAGGCAGGTAATATTAATCTGCAGAAGGATAAGGTAAAGTCATAAAGACCACCTGGTAGTAACAGGTTCAAAAATTATAGCACTGGGAAGACAACAATATCTGATTTATAACTATGGGCCATGACATGCATGAAATAAAACAGTAAACATGATGCGGTTTACCATCAAATGGTGAAAGTGCATCCTTTTGACTGACACTTATTTGAAAGGCTGATTTCAAGGTTTCATAATGCTGAAATTTTTTACCAAATCAACAGTGCTGAGTCTGTATTCCTGTTCTACCTCCCAGATGGCAAATGGGTTTTCATGCAAAACTGTTGAAAATATCGAATGTCAAACTCCAATTTTAGCATGTTTGACATTAAGGATGAAAATTATTTCAAATATAAACATTTAAGTTCAGCATTCTGAACACTCACATGGATGTATTTCAGCAATTTGATGGTAAACCCATGATGCTTGCAGCATTCACATCATGCTTTGCTGGTGATCAGTACATGGTCTGTTTGCATTGTACATCAAACATTAGCTCAGCACCACACGTGATGGATTGTTGTATGAGTTCCAGTTGTCATCAACTGCACAGACTACTAGGTGTTACACTAGTTAGCACAAGACTATAAGTACAAACTGATTGGTGCAGATGTAGTTAAAGGTGTAGTCAAATGTTAAATGCACAGGAACTAGGGAACATAGTAGCATAAGACTTGCAACAGCAAATGGATGTCAGATGAATGTCATGCAGACAGGATGCTGGAGTTGAGATTGCTGGAAAGACATATGGTGTCAGCAGTCTTGTTCTCCTGTGACATGGATATGAAGTCACTCTATGGCTGTTATTTGGTTTCACTTCGTTGATTAGAAGGGAAAGGCCTTGAGATGCTTGTAGCATGTATTGTGTCTTACTTCAGGTACTTTTCCTTTTCTACCCTTGCTGGTAAGACTGTACAGGATTATGGACCTCATGTGGTGGGATGTTATGCTGCTAAGTGACCTGGATATGGTCAATGCCCAATGGTGAGGAGTTTTATTTATGGAGGTGGACAGTCATCATCACCTGTGGTGAAGGCTGACAGAGTTCAGACAACTTCAAACATGATTCTGAGCACTGAATCTCAAATGACCACTTACATGACCACCCTGAGTCCATACCCTACTCTACCCATGGCCGGTATTTCTGGACCCCAGTAGAAATTATGGCAATGGTAATTCTGTAGAAGCTAGTACTCATGGGAGAAATTAGTGCCATCTTAGCCCTCATGGGAAAAGTCTTACAATGTCTGGTATTCCATCTACTTACATAACTGGGCAGCATCTTCTTGAAGGTCAGCTTATATAACTTCCAGCTCTATGAAGGACTTTGTAGCTGCAGATGGCTTTGGATCTCAGTCTTGCATATCTACTGTTAACTCACACAAATGGGAGCAAGTATGATGCTTGAAGACATCAGGTATCCTTGTGTTGTTGGCTTGTAGCAATATAAACCTATATAAGAAGAAATGTATGCCTTGAAGCTGCAGTTCTTGCAGAGTGGCATGATTCCTGAAGCGCTTGGATACAAGAGCTTCTTCCAGTACAGGGCATGGTGTACTCTTGGCCAATATATACAGGTATTTGAGCATAATTGTCAGATTCTGCAGAGGTCTGTATGTTAACATCTTAGCCAGCTTCAGACATTTTTAAGTGTTGCTATAACTGTTTTTACCTGTAAATACATAGCATACATAACATGATAATACATATCTGAAATGTTCTACAAGTGTGTCCATGCAACATCAAGGAAAAGGTTTAATATGCATCCAATTTTTATTATGCAACCTTACCTTGTCTTATAGTGGCAGTCATCATGACTATCCTCATCTACTGTTTTTTTATCTATTTCTACATGGAGTTGGGATGTCAGAAAACATATTATATCAATTGACTATAGGAATATCTATCTTCTGTGATTACTCTGTGTTTGTGAAGTTGTTCTATTGTCATTTTTGTGAATCTCTTCATCCAGGCTGTCCCTGCAAATAGTCTAAAGTGATAAGTGTACTACCCCAGTAAACAAACTAAAATAAAAATAAATCAGTACAACAGTCACACTTCCTCTTGATTCAGTGCCACTCTCCACTCTTCTTTAACTGTCATGGCTGACTGTTGCCGGTCTTTCTTACACAGTCCACCTCTTTGCTGCACATCCGCATTTCCTCTTGCCTTAGTCTTGTCTGTTTCAGATCTTCAGCAGACTATCATTTGCTTTCTTGTGTATGTGTCTGAACCACTGTAATCTGTTCTCTTTGATATTTTCTGCAATTGTACCCACTTGGACTTCAGCTCTGGTGTCTTAATTTCTTCACGTGTCCCATAGTGTGCATCCTACCACCCTGCTCAGGTATTTCATCTCCATCACCTCTAGCTTCTTCAACTATTCTGCCTTCACTGCCCAGGTTTCTATACTATTTAGTAGTACTGGTTGCACATCTGCTTTGTACACCTTATTTTTCAGCTTCTTATGCATTCTTATGTCATACACTACCCCTGACACTCAAGGACAGTTGGCTGCAGCCCCTCTGATTCCAGCATTGACCTGTTTATTCAGACTTCCCTTCTCCTCAACCACCCTTCACAGATACTTGAAGCTGTTAGTAAATTCCACTATGTTCCCTTATATTTCAGTTCTCAATTTCTACTTATTTCCCCCATTTATTGCCATTACAGCTGTCTTATCTGTGTTCAGTTTCATCCCATGTGTCTTCAGTTTTGCATTCCATTCCCGTATCATTTTCTGATGTTCTTGTTCAGAGTTTGTCTGTAATTCCACATCATCTGCATACAACAACACAGGGGATCTGTCCTGACCAACCTGTTTGTTAATTTAGTCAATCACCATAAAGAACAGTGGTGGGCTCAGAGCTGAACCCTGATGGTTGATCATGGGCTCACTATAAGAGTCAAGTGCAGATGAACAGCAGTATGGATGGGAAATACATTTTAAGGGTTTCCTTTTTAGATGCCTGCTAGACTGCTTTTCTGATTTTTTTTACTTTACCAGGTTGATATCTTAGCTTAATGTAGCTATTTGGTTTAAGACTGTGCTGTTAACTGTTTCTTTCATATGTAGTACTGTCACTATTTTGAGGGTCTTATTCCTATAGTGTATCTTCTATGCAACTAAGAAACTATTAGACGTGCAATAAAAAGACATGGATGCCTCCCTCACCAGGTGGAAAAAGAGAGGGTTACAGTTAGTTGCTTGTTAGGGTCAAGGATTTGCCAGATCACACAGGCAGTCAGGTCACTCAACCACAAGAACCAGTATGACTCAGTCATAGTCCATGTGGGTGTGAATGATCTGAGATGTACCTACTTGCACTATATGAAGAGAGACAAGAGACACATGATGGAGCTCTCTGAATACATGTCACAGGCTGATATGAGCCTCACACTGATTAGCATTCTACCCTCACCAAGAATGATACCACAATGCAAACAGACAATAATTGACTTCAATAATTGGCTTAGCTACTGGTGCCATTCCAAGGGGATCCAGGATTTGTTAGCCTGAGACAACATGATCGACAGACCATGCTGGTTTACCAAAGATGGCCTGTAGCCACTAGGCTTTGGAATATTGGCCAAGGCATTAGCCATCCCAGTTGTGCCTTTTTTAGGCAGTGCCAAACCAACAAACCTACTAACGTAACAAATTCTTCTAATACCAAGCTGAAGGCACTACTGCGCAATGTCAGGAGTCCTAACAAAAAATTGCACTTCCTGGATGCTCCCCTTTCCCTGGAGAATGCCGACTTCCGTGCAGTTACAGAGATGTGATTCAAAGCTGTGGAAAGCACCCCAGCAGTGCAAGACTACAATGCATATCACACATTCAGACTACCCACTAAAAAGGAAAAAAAAATGAAAGGAGGAGGTGTTTCCATTTACATTAAAAGCGATCACACCTCTAGATTGGTCAAGCATGATGACTCACTTGAGCTAATGCATGTCCTGCTGATCATAGGCAAAATCCTACACCATATCATCACTAGCTACAGGTCCCCAACCATGAACCATGAAATCCACTCCACATACCTGGAGTTACTAGAATCACTTACAATTCAGCCCAACATACTACTCATGGGTGATTTTATATACCCCTCCATAAACTGGGAAACATACAAGATGAATAACATGCAGGGTCAGAGATACCTGGGCTTTGTCATTGAATATTTCCTGGAGCAGCTGGTCTGCACACCCACGAGGAGCGCAAATATCCTCGACGTAGTACTCACAAACAATGGGGAGCATTGCACCCCCCAGTGTAATGTCTTTAATGGTAAGATCAGATGATAAATCGGTCTCCTTTGAAATAAATGTAAAGGCAGTACCTCCATGAAACCCTAAAACCCTAAAGAATTTTTCAAAGACAAATTACCTCCTATTAAGTAGTAGCATAGGTAATTTTAAAGCTCCCCTTAACCCGAAAAACAAGGAGGAATATATAGAAGTATACATGAATGCCCTGTACAACCACTGAAACAACTTCATAGAAATGGCAGTACCTGAATTAACTAAACCCAGGCTTAGCCAGAAGAACAAGCCTCCCTCCCAGGTGGACCCCTGGCATAAATAGACTATATGACAATAGGAAAATTTCCTGTGTAGAATTAAGTGGGAGACAGCAGAACAGAGAATAACATCCTTAATTAGTCTAAACAAACCAATCATGGAACTAATCAAGTCTTCAAAAGCTAAATACGAGACTAAAATAGCCTCCCAAGTGATGGATAACCACAAAGCATTTTTTAGTTATGTCTGAAATCTTAAGGGAAACACTCAGCAATGTGATGAGCTGGCTGCAGATGGCACTACCTCTACTCATCTAGAAGAAATAGCAAACCTGCTGATCAATAAATTCAGCTCAGATTTTGCCCCCTCATCACCTCTGGCCGCTCCCCATAAAAATACCCCTATCATTCCTTTCCTTATTATAACAAAAAAAGCAAGTCATCACTGCACACTCTAAAGCTAGAAACATGGCATCAATGGGACTTGATAGAATCATGGGGGCCTATTAAAAACTTGAAACATGACCTAGCAGACCCACTCAGATCTTTATTTAACCACAGTCTCCAGACAGGCTTTGTCCCAGTAGAGTGAAGGGCAGCAACAGGCGTCTCTTGGCATAAGGGGGGACCATCAACTGACCCAGGAAACTACTGACTCATAAGTCTGACTAGACTCATATGCAAGCCTATAGAAAGGATAATCATGAACCTGATTGACGACATAGGAAATCTCTAGACTCTAGACCAAACCCAGTTCAGCTTCATCAAGGGCAGGTTCTGCCTGTTGAAGCTGGTGGACTTCTTTGAGAAGGTCACCAAGGCCATAAATGAGGGTAAGACAGTGCATGCCACCTACCTCAACCTGGCTAAGGCAATTGACAGAATACCCCACTTAGGTATTATAGATGAATTCACAGAATTTGGCATAAATCTCTATGTCACCAGATGAATTGCCAAATGGCTCATGGATAGGACATATGCTGTCAGAGTGGAGGAATCCACACTCAGAAAAGAGTAAAGTCACCAGTGGAGTAACACAGGGCTCAGTGCTGGCCTCCCTCCTGTTTGGAATATATTTCTCATATTTCATGGAAAGTGTAGATGGCCTTTGGTTGACCAAGTTTCCTGATGACTGCAAGTTGGGGGCAATCACTTACTCCTGAATCAATGCTGATGTCCTACAGAAAGGTCTGACACAAACTAATGATTAGTGTCATAGCCATGGTGTCAAAGTAAATGTGAAGAATTGCACAATAATACCCACTGAAAATCAAATAGCCCTGCAACTTACAATATTGATAGCACCCCCTGTAAGAGTGGATCCAGTGGCGAGAGATCAAGGTACTCAGATAGATAGTAATCTGAACTTTGACCATCATCCGTCCATGGTGGTGAGGCAATCCTTCTATGTGGCTCAGCTTATAAGTAAGGGCATGGCATCCAGATCTAAGGATGTCATAGTACCACTGTACTCAGTCCTCACCAGACCAATGATTGAGTACAGTGCATCATTTGGCATGTACCTCATAAGTCAGCTGCACCAGCATCATATGTGGACCAATTAAAAGTCCTATCACTATACTCAGTTTCCTACCTATTACTAAGGAGGAAAAATAGCAAGGCTCAGCAAGCTGGGGTTTGACTAGTTTTGCAGACTGCCTCTGTCCATAAGGGGCATGGGTGCCACCCCAGGAGTGAATTTGTGATTTCCCATCCATCAGTCCAGATTGCACTTGATGATGGCCAGGAAAGGGCTCTGCCTCACTTGAATAGGAAACCTATTCCAGAGAAGGGGCCATCGTTGGGACCCATATCTCTCCCTCTCCAGCATGATCTATTCATGTTAGAGATCAGGTTTAAATCTTTGGAGTAGGTAAATCTTGTGCAGCTTTTGTGAATATGCAAGGTTTCCAGTAGGTCTGGGACAGAGGCTGCCTTGTAGGTCTGACACAGTGATCTGTATCTCAATAGTCATTCATAAACTTTTTTTTACCATCTCTCTATTCTTATTCTTTCCCCATATTATCCTGGTCTGACACACACTGTGGCCCTTCCTCCATCTCTTTTTACAATGTTTTAAGTTTATTGCCTCGATATAATATGATCGTTTAGTAGAGTTTTTCTCTTTTAGAGCCTGAGGTCACTACATTTGACACAGATACTGCTAAAGCTCTGCAACAAAGGCCAAATCCCAAAAATTTTCATTGAGAATGTTGCCTTTGTGCAATGTAAGCAAATTTAACTTGAAGAGCCTTGCTGTATATTAAGTTCATCTAGTCAAATACATGCCTGCCTGTGCTAGAAATTAGTTTTTAACATACACACCCCTCTGACAGAGATGTCCTTGCACTCTAAGGACCCCTTACTAAGTTGGCCACTGTTCTTCCTCTTGACCAGTAGATTACATTGTATATGCCAGTAATTTAGTTTTCGTGGCTATGAAAGAAAACCTGTCCTACTTGGTACCTCTCTGCTAATTACTTTCTATTGCCGATAAATTGATTAATCTGTGTTATACTTTGACCTGAGGGTGAAATACTCTCCAAAAAACAAGTAGCAATAATTCCCCAGTATACTAAAATTCTTATAGGAGGAGACATTCACTCTAATCCTGGCCCCACCTACCGCAATGAACATCAAGACAATTTTCATCCACAGACTATACTAATTCTACAATGGTGAACCACCAACCCCAGTAATCTAACTTTTGCTGACATAAATGTTAGAAGTACAAGAAATAGAATTGCTGAACTACATTCCTGCATTACCCAACAAAAAACAGGTATTCTCTCTGTAACTGAAACTTGGCTTAAACTCAGCATAAACGACTCCAAAATTGTACCTGCCGGCTATAATATCATCCATAATGACCTTATAAAAGTAAAGGTAGTGGTATTGCTTTAATATTTCCCAACAACTATCACATTTCCCCCTACAACAAACCAATACCAAAATTCAACAGAGCTTCTTATAACTTTCCTGAACTTAAATAATTATAAACAAATATGTATTAATGTTATTTACATCCCTCCTGGCAACAATACAGCTATACTGGAAAATATCCTATATTGGATAGCTATAACAATAATACTAATAGGTGATGTGAACGTCAATTGGTTGAACATAAACTCTAACTCCCTACATCTAGAGTGAACTTATTTGGTTTCACACAACTAATTTATAGCCCAACACATTATAGTAAGACATAAAATTCCCTATTAGACTGGATCCTAGTATTAGACTCAAGCAAATACACCACCACAGGTACAATATCAGACTCTGTCAGTGATCATCTCCCAATTTATACAACCAGATATCTCACACATCCACTCAAACATCATGTTTATAAAACAACACACAACCTTTCCAAGTTTAACCCAGAAATGTTCATTACTAGCCTATCATCTGTTAACTGGAACTTCCTAAAATTCTTCCCCTTAGATGACGTGGTAAATTGATTCATTACAACTTTCCTGAATATCCTAATTAGCCTAGCACCTCTTAGAATGAAGAGACTAAAAATAAATAATGCAATTTGGCTATCCAAAAAGAGTATAATGTTAATGCAGGATAGAGAAAAAGCATGGAAAGAGTAGCAACAAGATAAAACAGCACAATATCTTGAAAACTTCAGAATGATTTGCAGTCATACTAAAAAGCAAAATAATGAAGACAAAACCTAAACTATAACTTTCAGAATAATAATAATAAACACAACCCTAAAAAATTCTGGACAGCTATTAAAGAAATCTTGCATCCCAGCCATAAATTCAACCCTAACCTATCTCCCAATAACTCATCAATCAAAACCACAATACAATGCAACTCTTACTTCATAGACATTATAGCATATCTAACCAAGGATTCCCCAACATCTATTTCTAACCCTGCCCAGCATCCTTGTATCACCACATCCACTTTCACCATCAAACGTATGCCCGCATCCTATATAAAACTACTCTTAAACAAAATCAAGCCATGTACTACTTCAGCTGATGAACTTCTAAGGGAATACCTTAAAATAGCAGCCAATAGTACTGCATACCCTGTCATAATCCTTATAAACAGATCAATCCAGGAATTTTCTCTCTGGAAAAACTCAGGCATTTTCTCTCTGGATTAAGGAGGAAATTCGACAGACATTACTAACTTTAGACCAATAGCAATCTTATTCTCCCTCTCCAAAACAGTTGAAAAATGAATTCAAAAACAATTGCTAAACTATCTCCTGTGTGAAGAACCCCTGTCTCACACAAAACACGGCTGACATCCTTCCCATGGTACTAACACTGCACTTCTAACCAGTGGAGTAGCTGTGGGAGGAGAGGCGGTTCGCCCCGGGCAGTACTTTTGGGACTGTCAACTTTAATACTTTTAAAAAAAAACTGTTTAAGGACATTCTTCTTTAAGAATGGTCCAGTAGCATCAAGTCTGTGTGTACGTTGTTCTTCTTCTTGTTCAAGTGCAATTTTAAAACTTTTGCCTGGGAGGAGAGTTTTCTAATTGCTGCTGCCCAAAAGGAGAGTTTTCTAATTGCTGCTGGCCAATTTAATTCTTCTGCTGCTGGTTCTGTTCAAATAAGGGCATGTGTGTGTATGTGTAACACTCAAGTTAGGTATACCTGGTGGTTAGTGTTACTCAGGCTCAAACTGTGTACCTAGGTACAAGAAACAAGAGCCTGAATTGTCTGCCCATACCACCACTTGTGTTTCAAGCCCTCAACTGTCCAGATTTTCACAGAATATCTGGAATGTTTGGCTCATACTTTTGGTCTGTTTGTCTTAAAATCTATAGTTTTCTGGCAAATCAGTGAGAACTTAATTCACTAAATTATGATAGCCATTTAAGTTTCAGTCTTCCTATCTTTCAGGAAATGCATGGTAACACAAAACACTTTATTCTAGCAACCTTCTACGATTATACAAGAAATGGTTAAAATGTGTCCCTGGTTTTGGGCCTTTGTCCCCTCCCCATAAGTTTTGGCTTTTTCTAGATTTCTTGTGATACAAAGTTGAGAGATTAAGTTGAGTGTCAAGTGAATTTTACAAGGAGCTGAGAATTTCAGGGGAAGAGAAGTTTAGTGCTGCATATCCTATGTCTGTTTGCATTGTTAGTAGCACAACAGGTAGTATACTTTCTTTTGATGCAGAAGGCTGTGGGTTCTACTCCTACAGTATGTAGATGGATTGTTGATACTGTACTGTGCTGTACTTTAAAGGGTACTGTATGCTACAGTCCTGTGAATGTCCTCCTTTGGAGGAGATACCCAGTAACTATGAACCTGTTATCAGTTTGTCATCCATTCCCGATTGCAATATTACTAGCTTATACTTTTTTAATATAGCATACACCATTTACTCTTCAAGGGCAACAGGCACTTTATTTGTAGATGAAACAGTGAAATATAGTTATTTGCTAGCAGCAACCTCTTCATTAGTTACAGATCTGTTTAATGTGGAGTTATTTACATTATTTTTACTTCTGCAGATATTGTGTATATTTACTGATATTGGTGGATTGTAATGGAAGTTTGAGTAGACTTTTATGATGGAAATGGACAACTCTGTCATTATTGGCTCATACATTTTGTTTCATTGCTTACTGGAAAAATGTTCAAAACAATAAATATAAATATATATATTGTTAGATTATTCTGTACTTTTTATTGTCTGTATACTGCTTTTGTTATACTGGGTTTTACTGGGTGCTAACACTATGCCATGTGGTCTGCCTCTTTCATTTGCAGTTGTGAGATCCTTTAACATACAACTGTATCCATAAGGTTTTTGTAACCTGAGTTGCAGTTTTCACAGCCACTGTTTAGAGCATTACCTGTATGTTTTTCTGGGCACTGCTGTAATGGATACTCTCCTTTTCTATGCAAGTATTTCTGGGGCTGCTCTCTATCTACTTTGTTACAGCAAATGTACTGAATATATGTTAACTGAAGAGAATAGTGCAGTGCCTTCAGAGTGCATTTTGTAAAGTGTTTTTACTTGCTATATATTGTTCTACTTACTGCCTCATGTCTGTGTAAGCTGCTTTGCTTGTAGGGCTAATTTTTCTCAAGTTAAATGATATGTACTGTGCTGGTGTTTTTTTCTTGTATACACTCCCTTAAAGGGCTTACAATAATCAATTTCTATTGATTGCATTTTATAAAATGATTTACTGTATATATTGTGTTGTACTTCTGCCTCATTTCTGATACTTCTGCTCTACTAATCTATCTACCTTCTCTTAGGGTGTCCTACTATTCTTTCTCACCCTCCCCCCTTGTTGTTGCTTTACTCCCTCTAGCCCTTTTTATTAACAACCCTGTCTGCTATCCACCCTGTCTAGTTCTGTTATTTGTATGCTGAGACACTTCCTAAGTGATCATATATCTTCTGTCCTACATCCCTCCTAATACTCCTGGCCTAACATTTATTTATTTATTTTTCTTCTTACAGCTGCTGTTCACATTTATCCCAGTGAGTACACCCGATTAACCTCTCGGGTTCTCTCACCCCTTTGCAGCTTCCTCGAGGCAAGAAATACAAGCGTTCATCTCACCTGCAGGGGACCTATTAGTTTCATTACTCTTCCTGTTGTACTAGGCAGGTTTCTATAGTGAAACACTTTATCAAGCGGCTCGTTCACTCACCCAGTCAAACAGTGTTGGACTCTCCTACCCTAGCCCTGAACTTGATCCCGCCATTCTTCTCTCTTGTTAGCACCTGCTAATATCAAGAGCTGCAAAACTATGCAGACCTAATAAAGTAGAATGTGTTAGGTTGCTATTACATGCATACGTTTCTTACCTCTAGGAATTGCTACTCAACTGCTACACTGTCTTGAGGCACACTTTAACTGATTGTTTCTAATGTGATCTGGCAAGCTGCCTCAAGGTTTCCCTTTCCTTTACAGCCTGTGTCCCCTTGCTAGTGTAATCTAACCCAGCAGTTTAATGCTAAAGACACTGGTCATTTTTATACATTTATCTGCCTATGCTTTTACTATAATTGTGACACGTTTCTCCAAGAAGAACAGCTGCATAGCCTTCCTTCATTGTTTTTTTTTCCATTTCCCTGTATACTATCCATCCCTCTACTCAAAGTAAAAAGGTGTTTTATTTAATAGGCAAAGAATTATGTTTTACTGAAGTGAATCTAGCAATACAGGGTTCCCTTACAGACTTTCCACTAGTGCTGAGTTGTACTAGCCTATTGATTGGTTCCAGCTGATATGTACAACAAATAGTGCTTCTGTCTGTACAACAAATATGTTTCTGCCCTCTACGCTCGCTTCACACCATTTTCTGCCCCAAATCCCACCCACCCCAGCACACCTACACTTATTCTGGCCAAATGTCCCTCCCATTACAATCACAACCAACCACACCTGCAGCACCAACTCTAACCACACCTCCAGCCTACATTCAGCATCCCACCTTGAGTACCATGATCCTACACACCCTACCTATACTCTTTACATGCACCCTTCTTGCACACATTACATCTTACCAAAACACCATTATACCCCCACCAAACAACTTCTACTGCACAACAACACTCAGCACCACTCATGTCACACCTCACACTACTCATAAACCTTTCACAACAAATACACCCCAGTGCACAACCCACGTAAACTATCACCTCCACCACACAAACAAAAAACATCCCTAATGCCTTACAAACTATCCCTCAATCTACTTTATCTATCACCCACTTCTCCCAAACAAAAAGCTACCCCAAAACTTAAACTAATTTTCTCATTACTAAAACTAACATCCTCAGCCATTACAATTCTTGCCCTCAGTGGGGACATCCACCCAAACCCTGGACCCCAAAACTCCTCCACTGATAGTCAGCCTAACAACCTCATCCACCCTTAAATTACACCCAATAGGAAACCAACTGACCTTCTTATCTTAAGCCTAAATATCATAAGTATAACCAATAAAATCCATGAACTCTACACTACCATAGACTTATACTCCCCTGATATTATCATTCTAACAGAAACCTGGGTCAAACCTCACATTACCAGTGAACAAATTCCTCCTTCAGGCTACAATATCCTAAGACAAGATTGGTTGCACAAAAAAGGGGTGGTGTAGCTCTAATGTATAAACAGAATCTTAATATTTAAATCCTAAACTTATCGGCCCCCCTAATTGACAAAAAAGAAATAATCTATACCAACCTAAAAGTAAACCAAGACAAGACCATTAACATAACAGGATGCTACTTCCCACCTGGCAACAATATCCCTCCACTAGTAAACCTCCTCAGCTAGGTAAATCATTACCTTTCACAAGAAAGCATAATATTAGGTGATTTTAATAAAGACTGGCTATCCTGTTCCAACCACCATCCAGCCCACCATCTAAATCTTCATGTTTTTTCCAACTTATCCAGACACGCACCAGAATAAATAAGAATTCCAACAAGCATTCTACTCTTGACTGAATACTAGTCAGCAAGAGCCCCCAATCATACACAGCTGACAGCCTACCAGATAGCCTAAGTAATCATACCTCAACTTTTCTACTCAAAAAACACATATCAAGCTAAACCCATTACCTATCAGCAAATACATAATAAAGTAAACTTTAAACCCTGACAACTTCATCTCAGCCCTAAAAAACTGCAGCTGGACTCCACTAAAATACCTCACCCTTGATGACACTGTCCAATTTTTCAATACCACCTTCCTTAAAGTCCTAAACACCCATGCACCCACAAGATTTACTAAAATTAAAGCACAGTCCTCCCTGTGGTTACAAAAAGCCACTAGATCAGAAATGAAAAACTGAGACAGAGCCTGGAATCACTGGCACAAGACAAAAAAACCCTCTGTTAGACAGAAATTCTGTGAATTATGTAACAAAGTCAAAAAATTAATAAAACAGGACAAAATCCTTTATTAGCAGTCAGCCCTGAACTCCACCCAAAACAACCCTAAACAATTCTGGTCAACCATCAAATCCATCCTCCACCCAGGAAAAGTAGGAACCCCTCCACCAAACAAAACAAACTCCTCTGAAAACATTGCCACCTCTTTCAACCCTCACTTCACACAAACCATTTTATCACTAGCAAAACAACACAACCCCTCTCCCCTACCCCCTCCAACTACACCTAGTAACCTGCTCACTGCGTTTGATTTCTCTCCTATCCCTACCTCCAACATAAAAAAAACTCTTATCAAAACTAAAGCCTACAAAATTAGCAGCTGACAACCTCCCAGCTGAGTACCTTAAAATTGCAGCTGAAGCCCTAGCCTACCCAGTTGCAATCCTGATTAACTGATCTTTATCTGAAAGCTATGTCCCTCTACAATGAAAAATATCCCACATTATTCCCCTCCACAAAGGTGGACCCTCTACAGAATTCACCAACTACCAGCCCATAGCAATTCTGTCTCCTCTATCAAAAATACTTGAGAGATGCATTCACTCTCAAGTTCTAAACTACCTCCTTACTAACAACCTCCTATCTAACACAACCACTGCCTTACTTGCTTTCACTAATACAATCCTTCAACATAAAAACAATGGTTATTTAACCTCTGCAACTTTCCTACAGCTATCTAAAGCATTTGGCATGGTCTCTGATAAACAACTCATCACTGCCCTCAATACTCTATCCTTCTCTCAATCTGTCACAAACTGGTTCTAGAGCTACCTGACTGACCGCCATCAATCCATTGTTTGGCATAATGATAAATCCCCCCAACTCCCTGTCTCAATAGGTGTTCCCCAAGAATCCATCCTTGGACCCTTACTCTTCTCCATATTCACTAATAATCTAGCCTCTGCTACCAAACAAGCTACTCTCATACAGTACACAGATTATTCAACCATGATCTGCTCAGCCCACTCCCTACCTGAACTTCAAAGAACCGCACAAGAAGCCTTTTCCTCAGTTGAAACTTGGCTTTCAGATGCACAATTAATACTTAACCCAAACAAAAAAAAAACACTTCTCATCTTCTAACCCACCAAACACAATCTAAACACCCACCAATTTAATATTAAAGCCAATGACAACACCACTATCCCCCCAACAGATCACACCAAACTACTTGGAGTTGAAATTGACAATAATCTCAAGTTTGACAGTCACATCTTGTTAACCATAAAAAAGTACACAAAAAAACTAGGAGCTTTATACAGAAATAAGCAATTCCTCACCAAAGCAGCCAGTATTTCAGTTTCAAATAGCCACATTATCTCCACCCTACTCTACGCTTCTCCAATATTTACCAACCTAAGGCAAGGTGAGTTAGGTAAACTCGAAGCTTGCTACAACAAAATAGCACTGGTGCAAACTACCATAGTCACCACTGCACCTCACTTACTGAACTAGGCTGGCTAGAACTCCCTCACCTCCTTCAATGGTACCAACTCTCACTCACCCACAAACTACTAAATCCTCTTTTAAAAGTCCCCTCCAAAATCTACTTCAACCCTATCATACCACCAGACCACTATGCTCAAGCAACAAAAATCAATTACAGGTAACTAGAACCAGGAGCTCTGCTGGGGAAACTCTCTTATCCTACTCCATAGCAAAATTATGGAATACCCTTCCTCACACTATAACTTCTGTGTCATCATGCACTAACTTCAACGCTGCTCTAAAATCTCATCTAAAAGAGCACTGGGCATGCCCCTGTAACAAACCTCAACATCTCTACCCCAACCTCTCTAATCCCTTTCTTTCACCCCTCTAACTAACTTCGGATTGCAGCCAAAAACATTACTTGTAAACCTATATCTCAGCTGTAATCTTAGCCACTGCTATTCAATGGTAATAGCTGCTAGATCAGCTTTTAAAATACTTGCTAGTCTTTGTGGCACCAATGATATGATTGTTGTACCATTTAACTAAATACTTAATTTTGTTTTGAACTATAACTGTTTTCTGCTATTGTTAAACAAAACCTACCTATACTTCTTGTAACTTGTAATTAATTGTTGTTTTTAATTGTTTTTATTATGGAGCTTTTCTCCCCGGGCTTTCACTGAAAAAGGACCTGTGTCCTGTTGGATTTTCCTGGTCAACAAATATAAATAAATAAATAAATAATAAATAAAGTTAAAACACGCTCTAGCAAGTATGCTGTATTATACAAGGAATATAATTTAATACAATCAGGAAGGTGAATCAAATAACACATCTATGTGTGCAAGGGGCCTATGATTTGAAAATAGCCCAAAGGTAAACTTTATCCTCCACTGGCCAGATGCATTTTCTTTGCATGTGGGTTTCAGTGCTGTTTCAATGAATGTGAGTTTCAAGGGCAGACAAGTTTTTGAATGTGGGTTTCAGTGCTGTTTCAATGAATGTGAGTTTCAAGGGCAGAGAAGTTTTAATGCTAAGTCTGTTTTCATTGTGTCTGATTTTATTGCTTTATTTAGCAGATGTCTATCATTGTTTGTGCTGTAAAACTTAAAAATAAAATTTAAATGAAATCCAGATAATCATTGTAGAATTAAAGCATAAAGCAGTATGCACATTGCAGTGTTTATGGTAACTGGGGAGAAATAGCCAAGTAATGGGACACTGGAATGCCTGCAAGGAGGGTGTATATTAAATCAGTGAACTCCTAAAAAAGCAAATGCTGAATAATCAACCCCATGTAAGCAAACACTTGAAACAGTGATTTTTTCCCAGGGAAAAAAATCTCTGTTCCACAAAAAAAAATAAATAAAAACCTCAAAACATTATGTAATGTGGTGGGATGTGCCCCTCACACACCCCCTACTTAAATATACCAACTCCATGATCACACTACAGTGAGGAAAATGGCAAAGTAACGGAGGCAGCCAAAAGACTTCTTTCCTAGGGAAAGAAATCGCTTATATGCCGTTTCGCTATTTTGCTGTTTCGTGCTTTCAAGTTCGATCAAAACGCATTTGAAGGATTGCATCTTCAATTATATAATAGGAACCCTGCAGTGACCACTGGTTTACTACAAGGCTCTGTCCTTGCTCCTTTCCTCTTCTACATTCTCACAAACACCCTACACACTCTCATAAACACCCTACACAAATCCAAACACAGTCATTTGCACATCTGAAAATGTGTCACACCTCCAAAACATTACTCATGAAGATTTAACAGCAATCAAAACATGGCTTTGTAACTCACAACTCATGCCCAACCCTAATAAAAAAAAAAAAAAACTACTACTTTTTCTGCAAATCTCACTCTCATGAAAAACTAAATTTAAAGTCCTCTTGCTTGATAATACAACCATTGAAGTCACTTTTAGCAAATTATAAGGGATGATAGTGGATGATAATCTTAAATTCAACTTGCATATATAAAATTGTATAAGAAAAACTCATCAAAAACTGGGAGAGCTTTATAGATCCAAAATGTTTCTCACTGACGCAACTAAAGCTACAATTGCTACTACTTAACTCTTTTCCACACTTCTTTATGGTGTTCCCAACCTTACTAACCTTCAGGCATTACAAAAATCAAAACTTGAACAATGCTAAAACAAAGTTGATAAATTTGCAGCAAATACCCCTGTAGCAGTGTGCCATTCGGGAGGGACAAAGCCTGAGGTGAGGCTGTGATTGAACAGGGCACACAGGTGAAGTGCCAGTTCACTCTGTAGTTCATGTAGAACACAGCCAGGGATATTGTCAGGTCCCATAGAAGCCGTATTCTGGGCCTTGGACAGTGCTGTTTTAACCGGTGCAGCAGTAATACTGGGTGCCTGGCAATCTACTGGTATTGTGACTGGTCCTTTGGGGGGGTAAAGCTGGCATTGAATCTGTTGGCCAGTATATTGACAATATCTATTGGCTCGGTATAGGAGGTACCTTTGTGCAGTAGCTCAGAGCAAAAAGAGGAACGTCCCTTAAAGGGCCTTTTAAGGAGGGAAGTCCCTTAAAGGGCCTTCCTAAAAATATAAAGGGCCTTCCTAAAAATTGGAAAATATTAACTGATTTTTTTTAATGTATATCCTGAACATGAGCCACCATCTTTTTCTTTCGGTGCTCCTCTCTTAAGAAGTTTTGGTATTACCTTCTCTTGCCTCCATTCTCCTCTTGATTTAATGCCCAGGTGGAAGTTAATAATGATGGGAGTGGCGCTGACATAAGTAAATAGCTAATTTTGTTTGTTTTTCATGAGATATCACTTGTTCAACTATTTGTTAATGCAGTTTTAGTTTGTTCAATTGGGTTTGTCAGTTATGCGCATGCTGTTTGAGTTGTGAAATGCTAATATGTTCAAATTTAAAAAAACAGTAATAAGGGAAGACAAGGTGACTGAATATTAGAAAAGAACAAACTTCATTTAAATTGAAATAAGATATCAGGAATATATCTCCCTGCTGTAATAGTGAATTTTGCATTGTTCAGTTTGCCTAATGAGTTATAATAGTTCATTTGTTTGTTTGTGTCTTTCGGCTTTTCCCGGTTAGGGGTCGCCACAGCGGAACTCCGATCCACTAATGATTGGCAGTTGATTTTTCCGTACCGGCTTGCCAGGCCTGATGCACAACCTTCAACAAAGGTATGCCAATTCACGCATGACTCCATGCAGAAGATGCTCTAGCTGAGAATCGAACCGGACAGCATCTTACTGTGAGGTGATAACGCTATCGCAGCACCACCACCGCGGGTAGTTATAATAGTTCATACTTGTGAATAATACATATCTACAGATATAAGGATCAGGAGCAATGCCAAACAGATATCATAGTACAAAAACTGGGACCTATTCATTGGCAACAATTGCATGCCTTTCTTTACTCATGCAATGAGCTGATTACCTTGTTGATCCAAACTGATAATGTTTTCAGAGCTGAATAAAGGAACCAAAAAAAAAAAACATTCAGTAATGTCATAAATAAGTCCTAGAAGAGTACTGTTTTTTCTTTCCATTTCATTTTTTTGTATTTATTTATTTATGCACACATAAAGGTTTAGAAGCAGTGATCCAGTTAACCAATGTCTCTAAAAAGGCCACAGAAAGTATGCCTTCATTAATTGTAGTGATGTTAGCGATTGCCTTCAAAAGAGGGCATTCACAAGAGGCAGTAACAGCATTTCTATGTATTTCCGTTGAAATGGCACAGGAGTACTTACAGAACAAAGCAATGTTTCTTTCTGAACTAAAAGAATATATTAATAAGTATTCAGTCCATCTCTGTGACTTAATAAAAAAAAATAACTACACACACATAACCATGCACATGGAACATGGATGCAAACAGACAGGCACTTATGCATGCACACACACGCAGCCAACCCCCCCCCACACACACACACACACACACACGCACTCCAGTCACATTACTTGAGGTAAACAATGCCACTAGCTGTGTTCACTAGTATGTGCTTTGTAAAATCCATGTAGAGTAGTGCACAAAACAAAAAAAAAGTGTGCACATATGCATTTCAGTGTGGGAGAATCAGAGCAGGGCAAAGTGAAGGATCTTCACCCTGCTGACTACTGATCATTTTAATTCGTGCAGTATAGTGCATGTGCTTGTGGGTGTGCACGTGTCTGCATCAGTGGGTCTCATATTCCTCGGAGTCAGGTATGAAAGCTTTATTACAGAACTTTTTCCAGTCTATCACATGTAAAATGAGAGGCTGTTCCCACTCTTACGGGGGCTCATTATCTCCTAACATATAACATGAAAGGGTAATATTTTCTTGTATAACAAGTCCTCAAAGCTTAGGAACTGTATCCTTGTTTTTCCATCTCCCAGCTGTTCTTCCAATCAGCTCCCATGGACCCTCCCACCATTGTCTGCAACTGCCTTTAAATAACTGACCTGTTGAATGCAATGTATTAGAACAAAAACACTTGTCCATCTACTTACTTAAGTGAATAAAATACTGGAAACTTCAACAAGGTGTCTCTATTCCTCCTACAGGGAGGGTATCAGAGAAAGAGTCTCCTAGATCTGCTAGCTAAAGTGATTATATCTAGACTAATCTTTAAGATTTAAAAAAGAGAGAGACAAAATGGGAGACAAAGGAAAGCTTATATATCTATATATATATATATATATATATATATATATATTTCTACAAACCTTTCTTGGAAGAACATCATATACAAATACAAAACAACAGCTCACAGAAATGATTACAAACACATTCCTATGATCAAAGCATTGTTAGAGATAAACAGAAACTACATTAGCCAAACATCAGTAACAATTTTGTACTCTAAACACATTCTTGCATATATCACACAAGCACCCAAAGGTTATTGAGGTCTGTTTTCCTATTCCTGCATATTAACAATATTTGAAATATACAGACAAACCCTCTAGGGAAAGGAAAGTTTATGAGCCACATGTACGCTGTCAGCCTAAGCAACAAATGCATGTAATTCACTGCCATAAAAATAGCTCATTTCTATTTCAAGCTGCAAGAAGACCTGGGGTATGGGTAATTATTTGATGTATCAAGGTGTGATGATGACCAAGGAGAAATCAATAGGAAGTTCACTTGGAACAGATGTGAACTCTACAATGGAAAGATGTATAAGAGGTGGTCCGTGTGTGTGTGTGTGTGTGTGTGTGTGTGGGTGGGGGGTAGCTGCAATCACGTGATGACTGGGTGAGCAATGTACTTGCAAAACCCTCAGTTTTAATTTTACATTGGGGGAGTGAACATGACTGTAACAATGCTTACATTATGTGTTTAAGGGGAAAATCATGCAAAATATTATTAATTATTCCTATGTTTATCTTGATTTAGAAAGGCAAAGAACACCCAGGAAAACACATTAACAAAATAATATATGTAGGAGGCTCAGTCCATGAATTTCATGGTTTTATAGTAAGAAGATTTGAAGGATGGGGTACACTGGACTGATTTTGGGCTGTATCTGTTTAATCTGCTCTGCAAACAAAATTGTTTTTTATTTATTTTTTTATTTTGAATTTGTTAACCAGGGTAGATCACTGTTCCCACTAGACCTATTCCAGCGTCAGCCCTGGAGGTAACAGAATAGATACATGACATTATCTTCTTCTTCTTTTGGCTTTTCCCTGTTAGGGGTAGCCACAGCAGATCACCTGTCCACTCCTGATTGGCAGTGGAGTTTCACAGTGTCGAGCTGCCAGCCAAGCACCCAACCTTCCACAGAAGGCACACACACAAACACACTCACACCTAAGGCCAATTTAGAGTGTCCAGTCCACCTACAGCATGTCTTTGGGATGTGGCAGGAAACCGGAGCACCCGGAGGAAACCCGCGCGACCACAGGGAGGACATGCAGACTCCACACAGAAGGCACCCCAGTCGCGGATCGAACCGGAGAACCTCTTGCTGTGAGGCGGCAACGCTAACTGCTGCACAACCATGGCCTCCCAGATACATGACATTACATACAGTGCAAATAACAAAATGCAATATTTACATGTATTATATGCAGAGTATATATCAGATAGAACAGCAGAGGCGGCTTGAGGGTATAAAGACAATAGAAATATGCCATTATACACAGATTGACTTAAAAAGCTTGATATATACATGCATTTTCTACCAATTAGATACTAAGTGGATGCCCTACTATGCCAGGATATAAGTTGCAGACTCTGTACTCATGTGCTGTATGTAGGATTATCTCCCCCGTGACAATTTGTGTACTACAACCAAGGCTTCTCTCGCAGCTTTCCCTGGTGGGAGATCACAATAGATAGTTTAATATAGAACATGGTGCTGGTGATAATAATATCAAAGTGCAAGGTATGTATGGTACTCTTCATGTCAGGGTATTGCAAATGGACTGGGCCTCCCTGTGCTGCATCCAGAATGCATCTTATGTCCTCCCATGCCATTTTGCATTGCATGGGGAAGGTTTCTTTTGCAGTCTCCCTTTGGTAATGGATGAATATAGATGGTTTAATAAGGAAAATTATGTTGGTGTTTATGATGCTACAGTGCATGGTATGGGTAATGGTCTCCATGCCAGGGTATGGGATGTGGGCTTTGACTCCTATGCTGTTTGCAGGATGTGACCTATGTTCTCCCATGACAGTTTGTAAAATACAGATGAGGCTTTCCCTGCAGAGTCCTTTGGGGAGGAATAACTACAGATAGTTTAATGAGATGCATAATGTTGGTGATTATGATATTGAAAGTAAAGATAATGATTAATAAGATAGTGAGAAACACCCATGATACACAACAACTAGGTATTCTGAATGAACTTGCTCTTCAGAGCTTGAATCCTTTGATATGACCACCGTTTGGCAGTTAGCTCAGAGGGTTACAGCTCTGACCCGTTTTATTTATTTATTTACATTTGTTGACCGGGAGTGTCCGACTGGACGTAGGTCCATTTTCAGCGAAGGCCCGGGGAGAAAAGCTCCACAGTTAAAATAAATAGACAGTAGTTACATTGGATTACATAGAGATTAACAATTTAACATAGCAATTTATTTTTATTTATTTATTTATTATATTTATATATTTATATATTATATTTATACAATTACTTACAACATATTTACAGATGAAGAACATAGTACATCAGTAGACAACTAGAATCTTTATCTGCAAAGTACATAACAGACATTAACAAATGTTACAATAAGAAGTTCCTGCTGTATAATAAGTACTAGGTTTATGAGCATCTGGGCTTGCTATAATCAAGGTAGTTAGTGGGGTGGAAAGAAAAGTAGTGGTTGGCTGGGGTGGGTGATATTAGAGTGGGAGTTGCAAGGGCATAGCCAGCATGTTATTAGGTGCGCTTTTAGTAAAGTTTTGAAGTGGGTGCATGAGGTACGGAGGTAATTGTGGGTGGGAGGGTGTTCCATAATTTGGCTATGGCACAAGAGAATAGTGCTTCATCAGCAGAGTTATTGGCTTTAGTGATCTGCAAGTGATTTTTGTTGCTGGATCTTAGTGGTCTGGTGGTGCGATAGGGTTGGAGTAGATTCTGGAGGGATGGGACATTTAGTGGATGGTTTACTAATTTCTGGGCGAGTGATAATGGATACCATTGAAGGACGTGAGGGAGTTCAAGCCAGCCCAGTTCAGCAAGTGAGAGACAGTGGTGACTATGGTAGGATGCCCCTGTGGTGAATTTGGCGATTTTGTTGTAGCAGGTCTCTAGCTTGTTTAGATCGCATTGCCTTAGGTCTATATATATTGGAGAGGCATAAAGTAGGGTGGAGATAAGGTGGGAATTTGCTATTGAAATCTTTGCTGCTTTGATGAGAAGTTGCTTATTTCTGTTTAAAGCTCCTAGTTTTTTGTGGACTTTTTTATGGTCATGGATATGCGAATGTCAAATTTTAGTTTATTGTCTATTTCCACTCCTAGCAATTTGGTGTGTTCACTTGGGTATATAGTGGTGTTGACTTTTTCTGTGATGTTAAAGTGAGAGATGTTTTGAGTATGTTTCATGGGTTGGAAGATGAGTAGTTTAGTTTTGTTTGGCTTGAGTATTAATTGGGCATCGGATAACCAAGTTTCAACAGAGGAAAAGGCTTTCTGTGTGACTTTTTGCAGTTTGGGTAGGGACTGGGCTGAGCATATGATGGTTGAGTCATCTGCATATTGTATGAGTGTGCCATGTTTGGTGGCAGAGGCTTGATTATTGGTGAAAACAGAAGAGTAGGGGTCCAAGGATGGATCCTTGGGGAACCCCTATGGAGACAGGTAGTTGGGGAGATATGTCATTTTGCCATACAATGGATTGTTGGCAGTCAGACAGGTAACTCTGAAACCAGTGGGTGACTGATTGAGAGAAGGATAGGTTATTGAGGACAGAGATTAGATGTTTGTGTGGGACCATGTCAAATGCTTTAGATAGGTCTAGGAAAGTAGCAGAGGAGAGATAGCCATTGTTTTTATGCTGAAGGATAGTGTTAGTAAAGGACAGTAAGGCAGTGGTGGTGCTATGGTTTGGTCGGAAACCATGCTGAGTACTGGAAATGAGGTTGTTAGTAAGGAGGTAGCCTGAGACCTGAGAATGTATGCATCTCTCTAGTATTTTGGAGAGTGGAGAGAGAATAGCTATGGGGCAGTAATTGGTTAGTTCTGTGGAGGGGCCACCCTTGTGGAGGGGAATTATATGTGATACTTTCCACAGTGTGGGAACGTAACTTTCTGACAGAGATCAGTTAATCAAGATGGATACTGGGTAAGCCAGAGCATCAGCTGCGATTTGTAGGTATTCACTTGGGAGGTTGTCTGCTGCTAATTTGGTGGGCTTAAGTTTAGTTAAGCGTTTTTTTATGTTGGAGGTAGGGGAGATTACAGATTAGAGATTACTAGTTGAAGGTGTGGATTTGAGGGGAGGGGGGTTGTGTTGTTTAGCTAGTGATAGTATGGTTTGTGTGAAGTGTGTGTTGAATGAGGTAGCAATATTTTTGGAGGAGTGAGGGATGTTAGGAAGAGGGGTACTGACTTTACCTGGATAGAGGATGGAGTTTATGGAGGACCAGAACTGTTTGGGGCTGTGTTGGGAGGAGTCTAGGGCAGACTGGTAATATTGGAATTTGTCCTGTTTTATTAGCTTTTTAACTCTATTGCATAGTTCTAGGAATTTCTGTCTAGTTGAGGGGGTTTTGGTTTTGTGTCAGTGCTCCCAGACTTTATCCCTGTTTTTCATTTCTGACTTAGTGGTTTTCTGTAGCCATGGGGAGGGTTGTGCTTTTGTTCTGGAAAGTCTTATGGGGGCATGGTAATTAAGGATGCTCAGGAAGGTAGTATTAAAAAATTCAACTGCGTCATCAAGACTGAGGTACTTTAGGGGATTCCAGTTACATTCTTTGGGGGATGAGATGAATGTGAGTGGGTTAAAGTTTAGTTTTTTACATATTTGACGGTAGATGACAGATTTAGCTTGGTATAGGTATTTTTTGAGTAGGAATGTTGGGGAGTGATCACTGAGGCTATCTGATAAGCAGCCTGTTATATATGACTGGGGGCTCTTACTGACTAGTATCCAATCCTGGGTAGTGTGCTTGCTGGAGTTTTTATTTATCCTGGTTGGCGAATGGACTAGTTGGTTGAAGCCATGAAGGTTTATATGATGGGTTGGATTGTTGCCAGAACAGGATAGCCAGTCAATATTGAAATCACCTAAAATGATAGTTTCTTGGGGGAGATGGTAGGTAGACCAGCTGAGGAGGTTTTCTAGTGAAGGGATGTTTTGGCCAGGTGGGATGTAGCATACAATTATGTTGATGGTTTTATTTTGGTTTATTTTGAGGTTGGTATATATTATTTCTTCATTGCCTATTTGTGGAGCTGATGATTTTAAGATCTGGATGTTTAGATGCTGTTTAAATATTATAGCTACACTGTCTCCTTTCCTGTTAATGACATGCTTTCACATTCCAAGGATATGTGGTTTGAATATTTCCACCTTCAACTGTCTACTATGTGACCTTGAGCAAGTCATTTAACAAGACAGTGCTTTGGTGAAATTTGGTGTTTGAGCTAGGCTCCTTAATGGTTTTCTGGGCTATATGCCTACTAAGCACCTATGAACCTATATTTCAACTGTTAAGGTTAGAGATGATTGGCAGATGGTTAAAATTACTAGGGAATTAATAAGTGGAATAAAGTAAGGCAGGGCTTAGTTTGCGAGCCTGTATAGACTGTTTACTGACATTCATAGACAGGAATATTAAAAATGGAATATGTTTTGAAGTTATGAAACAAGGACAACATAAAGACTTGTTCATCAACAAATTTTGTATAAGCAATGTATAAATGTGATTCACTACAGTAGTTTGTATTGAAAATTGACTGATTTAAGTACAATTGATGTTATACCTGCCAGTAAATTAACTAACAGAATAGTAGTGTAGGTATGAACTGTAAGGGGAAAGCTAAGAACAAAGAAATGCTTGAATATTAATGACAGTGTATAATTTTAAAGTCATTTTATTCTCCAGCTGTTAAAGAGTAAAACTCACATCTAGCCAAACAGTTTTTTTTATTCCTGATATCATTTCAGTGCATATTTATATACAAATACAGTATATAATTTTTTGCAGCAGTTACAAAGAAGGTCAAGGAAAACATATTATGTTGGTTTGATCACATGTACAGGGAATCAAAAGATGATTTGGAAAAGAAAGTATAAGACAAATGGGAAGAAGGCAAGATGGGGCAATGACATGCAGCCAAAAGATGGATGTATTGTGTGAGAAATGACCTGTGGCAGTCAGGCAATACCGTCAAATAAAGTAGGACAGTGGCTATGAATCAATTGACACAACACTGTGACCCCATGTAGAACTGGGAAAAAAGGGGTGATGAAGATGATGATGGTTAATATTTTCATAGAGTTATATTTGCTATATTTTACAGATTTTTATAACTACTCTTTAATTTTAAATGGCATGCAAATTATAATGGACACTTACCTGTAATTTAAACTTTTCTAAAATGCACATATCTCATAACACTTCCAATTCTTTTATAAAATGTTTGGGAATAGAAACTTGGCTGCTCTTCCATTTACTATTGTATGATATTAAATGTTATTTTCCAAATAAGATAGCCAATGTCATCTCCAGACCTTCATTGAAACCACAGCACATATAAATATGTCAATGTAACATCTGAATGGGCAGAAATAAATCTGCATTTTCTAAACTGCTCTTTTTTAATATTTAAAAATTTAGACATTTTTTTTTTCAGAAAAGAAATGTATTATCTGTAGTTATTGTTAAAGCTTGGAAAAATGTCCAAATATGTCAAATGATTGTACAGTTTCATCATGCAATCCAAAGTCAAAGCAGTATGCATCATTCAATGCCTACATATATTGTAGAGAAATAAAAAAAAATGGGAAAGTTTATTGCTTGTAACAGTGAGAAATCCTTGAATAAGCTATCATTTTTAGGAGAGAAATTCCATCATATTTATGGGCACAGTTTGTAATTCATAGGATTATCATTGTGCCATAAGAAATATAAGGCAAATGAGTCACAAGACAATTCATGCATTGCTAATACCCATCCATACTGTACACCTCTTTTTAAGAAGGCTAAAGCAGGTGAGTGTCAAAGTAAATTTATGGATTCCCATCCAGACCTCCATGTTTAATTTGAGGAATGCTAGGGTGTCACTTTCCTTTATTTGCAGACTATGTGTGTTTCAAAGGTGAGGTAGGCACTAGTGATAAACTTGTCTCTCTCTCATGTTTTACTTATGGACTGGTGGAGAATTAAATTCTTAGTTCTAGTATTAGTGGAGGTATTTGACTGAACCCAGGAGATTATGGTAGATGGGATCTTAATGGTGTAGAATGTAAAGCAGATGTTATCACCACAAGAGTCTATAAGGAACTGAGTAAAGAAATAGCACTTAAAACCTTTTCTGGTTGTTCAGGGACTTAAAGCCAACAATCTTCTAGGTTAGGATCTCCTGTGGCCTTCCTGGTTTCATAATATGTCTAGTACATCCAGAATGGGACATTGTACTGACTAATTATCTAATTAGAACTACATTACAGTGGGATAACTTTTTCTTATCTGGATGATATGCCTGTAGATATTAGATGACTAAAGAGAAGGATTTCCATAGCTACTATTACTAAATGGTCATCAAAGAAGAGGGAATTATCTACCCAGGTTCCAAAATCCCCAACTATATAAAAAGTGTGGGCTGAGTTATTGGCTGTACAGTACAGTGAAGAAGAGAGGTGGTTACCAAATGTGACAATACTGTACTTTTTAACATTTCATTTTATGCTTTTTTATGTACACTGCTTATTTCTGAAGGCTATTTTAAGATTTGACAATAACGCTCAGTTTACAGTCGCCTGAAAACTTAGTTAATCGAACTTCCAGAAGCTCAGAGAGTCAATGTCATTAATAGTACAAACAAAGGTCAGTTTTTTAGGTCATTTCCTTTGGAATTTAGGTACAGGAGAAACAAAGATATGTTTTAAATGTTTTAAAGCCTTACTCTTTTCCTGTAGGGACTTGAGGAAATCATCTGCAGCAGCACCAAACAAAAAATGCTTGTTATGCAGAGGAACATCCTTCAACTCAGCCTTAATATCAGCAGTTAAAGGAAAACTCCACCCTCTCATACAGTTTAACTCAATCATTAGGATTCTTTTCTCCCTACAATATGGTTCCAGCATTGTGTATGTAGTAGAAACCTGCTTGTAGTTTTTTAAACTTTTATTTCCTTGCATTGGAGTCAAAGGAAGGGAAAGCCCACCTACTTTTTCTTTTAAACTTAACTTCTCACATACTTTGCAGAGAAATTTGTCTCTACCTGCATGACATATCATAGACACAGTTAAATCTGTAGTTTACCCTGTCAGGTACTGCTGTTAATCTTAGATGGGTAATTAATCCTGCTAATGCCAGGAACACAGCAGCTGATATAAAAAAGACAGAAAACTGTGGAATTGTTTCCAATGTTTTTATTGCAGAGGGGAGGAGAACTTAACACTCCCCTTTCATAGCTAAACAAAGCAATTAGATCAGTAAGGGGTTTAAAGGCAATTGTCAACTCTTCTGACAAATTTACACAAACAGCAACACAGCAGTGTAGTTCAGAGGGCTGGCCTAGTGGTGTATTGCATTGAACTGTAGTTCAGAGGGTCCTGGGTTCAATACCTGGCAGTGGTATATATAAACGCCAAAAAATGCATAGTCATACCCTTCGGGAAAAACAAGGTTACCCCTAGCTACCATATAGGTGGCAATCCACTGAGCACAGAAAAAGTCATCAGGGATCTGGGGACCCAAGTTGACAGTAGCCTTTTGTTTGACACTCATGTTGCTAAAGTAGTTAGGAAAACCTTCTATATCGCCCACCTGATCATGAAGGGATTCACATCTAGATCAAGGGAGGTCATCGTCCCCCTGTACTCATCACTCATTAGACCTATGATTGAGTACAATGCCCCGTTCGGAATGTATCTGACCAGACACCTGCTGCAGCTTGAAAGGCCCCAAAAGTTCCTCACCAAAAGGATAAAGGGTCTCAAAAATATGTCTTATGCTGCCCGACTGAAAGAACTCCAGCTCTATTCAGTCTCATACCCTTGCTCAGAGGTGACCTGTGCCTGACATATAAGGCCATGTCAAACCCAGATTTGATGAATATGCTTCACCTCAAAATCTAGATCCCTCAGAACCACAAGGGCGGAAGACTTAAACCTTGACACGGTTATAAATAGAATGTGCTGGAGGGACAGATTCATCACCCAGAGACTCCCTATGCTGTGGAACAAAATCCCGGTACATGTGAGGCAGAGCACCTCGCTGGCCTTGTTCAAGAGGAATCTTGACCAATGGATGGGAGATCGCAGATATACCCCAGGGATTACTTCAGTGTCACTGCTTGACAGAGGCACAGAAAAATGATAGGCATAGTTTTTATTCAAACTAAAGGGGTGGCGAAAGCCACATAACTATGGGCTAGGCTTATAAATGCCCTTGGGCAGATAGCCTAGTATGAACCTATGAACCTATGAACCTAAGCAGTGAAATTCTAAGCTTTAATTGTTATTTATAATAGTTTGTGTCAAGATAACGTAAGAGTAGTAGCAAAGATATATGTGACATTTAGATGTGAACATTTAGAGAAAAGTCAGTAAATATTTTTCTTGCAAAGTATAAATGCATTTACCATTTTCAAGCACCCCCACCCCCACAGGCCAGAACTGCAGAAAGAGAGTCAGGTGGTGACCCTATCAACTAGGTGCACTGATACTTTTGATAAAAAAGGTCTTTTATGCTTTGTGTGACATCCTTCCAGAGGGTGGTGCAGATCTGGTACATGCAGATGCATTGTAAGAGATTCCCACTGACTCTTGAGTCAGTCCTTGCATTGTCAGAGAGCAACCATAATATACAGCTGAATTTGCTTTAACATACATTTACTATGTGCCCTAGCATTAAGAACACTAAGAAAAGGAAATCAGAAGTACTTAACTGCGTTTAAATGCATACACACACACACACACACACACACACACACACACACACACACACACACACACACACAAAATCACACGCTGTTGTACACATGTACTTTATATACATACATATATACAATAACACACACTGTGTGTGTGTGTGTGTGTGTGTGTGTGTGTGTGTGTGTGTGTGTGTGTGCATACAATGAATTATTTATAATAAACAACATAGTATAGTTAAGCATTATTAATGTATACATTCTAGTAAATATTGCTCAGTGATTTACTTGGTCACTGTCACACACTGGCTGTGTGTTCCACATGCAGTCTTGATCAATGTCTTTCTGTCAGTATTTTTTTTTATTTGTATTGATAAGTGCATTTAATAATTGTTATTATATTTGCCAGTGTAGATTATGTTGTGGCTGAAAAGGGTCCTGGGACCAGTTCACTTTCCTGGTTACCAAAGTTTATTTATTTTACATTTGTTAACCGGGCTAGTCTAACTGGATATATTTCCATTTTCAGTAGAGGCCCGGGGAGAAAAGCTCCGGCAATTATAGAAATTACAACATTAAAAATTTAAAATTTAAAATTTAAAGAATTAAATGTAGAAATTGACAGAAAAGGTTTTAATAAAAATACAAGAAGGACTTGTGCTTAGAGATAGAAAGTAAGCTGTACAACCAGTATTAATAAGATAGAAAAAGAAGTTAGTTAATTAAGAGTAATTAATCTACTAGAGAGAGTTTATTGGCATATAAATTTGGGAGTATGAGTTAGTCTATCTTACTAGGAATTAGTATGTAACAAATGCATTAGGAGTGCTAGTAATTTAAGCGAGAATAGTAGGAATTCGAAGTTTAGGGAGCTATACTTAGTAAATGGAAATGGTTAGTCAGGCTTGCTGCAGGGGCATAACCAGTTTGTTTGGAGGTGTTTTTTGAGGTTATGTTTAAAGAGAGGCAAGGATGAAAGTAATGTTACTTCATTGGGCAGGAGGTTCCAGTGTTTTCCCACTGTGTTACAAAAAAGAGAGTCTCCAGCCAGGTTATTAGACTTGCCTAAGCAAGCAAGCAAGCAGTTTCTTAGAGGAGCGCAAGGAATTTAGATTTTTGTAAGGCTGGATGAGATTGGAAAGAATAGGAGTACTGTTGGGTTGGTAGAAAATCTTGTGGGCAATGGTGAGTTGGGGTAGTATCAGTTGGTTTAAAGTATAAATAAATATAAAATAGAAAAAAGGAGGGGTAAAGTGACAGAAATAATTGAGGAACTGGTAAAGCACATTTTAAGTCTGCATCATTCGTGAGAGAAAAAAATCCTCCCACTGAAGGTATTGGGAAGTAGCAGACAGACTAAGTTTAGAGTCCTACTTCTTGTCACTTGTAAATGTACAGCAAGGATTATTTACTGCAGTGAGAGTTTTCACACCTCATCATGAGAGTACGGAGGAGGGTTTATCAAGTTTGTTAGGACTACAAAAGACTCCTCTTACAAAAACTGTTTTTATCTGCTTTCTTTTGCTGCAAGTAGCTAACAGCTATTTATAGCATAGAACAAGCTCTGGCAGACAAATGAGGGTCAGTCAGGTAAACAGAGAAGCAGCTCTTTTACAGAAGGTGTATTTAGATGACAGTGCTTCACAGTCTTCCCATTATATTTTAATGGCATGAGAAAACAGCACCACTTCCTTATGTCTGGCATGAGTCCTATAAAGAGGACTTGAAATGTATTCTGGGAAGAAGGAAGGAAAGCAAGAAAATAAGATCACGTTACCAAGGCAGGCCCCATCATCCGCCATTTTGAGAGAAACACATTAGAATTGTAAAAGAAGCACTTGGAGTGATTTTGAGGCATTAAAATAGCTCGAAAACAAAGATACAATGAAAAAGATATGTTTTTGAGTTCTAAGGTGGAGTTTTCCTTTAAAGGTTGAAGCCAAGGCCAGGAATATCTACTCAGCACACAGCCAAAAGTACCAGCCCCTGAGGAAGCATCTGCTGCACCATAACTGCATTTATTAGCGTTAATGATGACGACGGTGATGATAATGATATTCGTCATCATCATCATCATCGACCCCTTCCCCTTGTACTGTTGTCTGCATGTCACTGAAATTGGTTTTCAGAGATGCAGATGCCAAAAAGGATGGGTTCCCAAGACTAAGCCCCTTGGATTCCATTAGTTACCTTCATGCTTTCAAATGAGGCTCCTAACACCTTAATTATTCAGGTTCTATATTTCACTTAGTTGGTTATCCATCTCTCCATGTGTGAATCTACTTTCAAGTTACTTAAGCCCTTAATGATGCCAGCGTGTGGTATAGTCCAGAAAAATAAAAATTCTCCAAGTTTAATAAGAAGTATAAACTCTGTGACTCGCTTGTGAAGCTTAATCTGCTGCTGAAACTGTTGTGGCTTTAGATTTAGATTACTAGCATGTGGTATAGTGTCATATGCTTTAACTAGATCCTAATAAACTGTGTAAACAGAGTGACTGCTGTTTATATTGTGACCTTCTTGAAGAAGGTGAACTAAAATGAGCAGGAAAGATGTTATTTTGGCAAAGCTAAGCTAATGTGGGTCTAGACTAATAAAGTAGTTTATGAAGTCAGGTGTGATGCATTCCAGAACCATCCTAGTGTAGAGACATTGTCACTGTAGTTTGAGCTAAGCTCTATCCTGTCCATAACATAGCACATGTCATAAAAAAATATACTGTGACTAATAATACTCCACCACCTAATGATCTGCACTGACTGTGAATCATATGTTTTATCCTTATGTTTTTTTGTTCTTTCAAATCTTTGTTCTTGTACATAGCTTTTCCTGCATTTGTCTTCTTATTTCTATGATTTTTTTTTTTTGGCATTTAGTACATTTAGTTTGCCATGATGCCCCATTTGTTGTGATTCTTGATCTACCAAAATGTATACACCTACAATTTTTTTTTTGCATTTACTAATACCTATTGCAAAAAAAAAATGTCTGAATTTGTGATCCATAACCGCTAATGACAACAAATTCGGCCACTTTATTCTTCTTTCCTATAACATGTTGCAGCTTTGCATTGTTTCCAGTCTTCACCTGACATTCTTCCATATTATCATCCTGATCTCTGTTCTCCAACTACGATTTATGAAGTTCTTCTGAGTTTTCTGCTTTCTACCCACAATTAAGGTCAGCTCACTGGTATTTCAGTCACTACTGCCATGACTTCAGAGAAGGATACTTTTGCATATTACAGGGATAAAGGGATCTGGTAAAACAGTAACTCCTACTGTTTGGAGAACTGTGCTGTTCCCAGCTGTGGTGCACAATAAAGTGTGGCTGTTCAAATATGTTCCTCTGCGCAATGTACCTGACTAAAAGGTATGTGTTTTGAATGTATAAAACTATGCATTTTTATGGAATATGTACTATTTTATCTTTGATGTTGATCTGCAATGCAAATGCCTCAGATATTGCTTCTGTTTTAGAAGAGCTGTATTTGCACATGTAGCATCATAAATTTTAATGACATCTGCATATTGTCATCTGCAAGACATACATTTGTGATTTATACAAAACAGAGTCAAACTTCTTTTGAATTAATAATGCCTAGCTGGACTGTTTCAGATACATAACAGTTCTTGTAGATCTGCACTGGAGTGACAGGATGTTGTTGAAATGTGTAGGGCTCTGGTATGTGGTTACTGTCACATATCAGCACTACACAATAGCACTACACAATAGCATAAACTGTTTGTCCTGGTCCCGTTCAATAAACACAACACACCAAATGACATTTGATGACCTTTATTAAACTTCCATAAAAATAACTTTATTGAACAATATTTTAATTTATTGATCGCAGCATGAACATCTACATAACAATTTACTAGGGCAGGGTAACCTCGCTCACCCTAAACAAATAAGGAGTGTCCTCACCTCCGCTCACTTACTTTTATTTATTAAGCAGCATCCTCACCTCCGCTCACTTACTTTTACTTATCAAGCAGCATCCTCACCTCTACTCACATACTTTTACTTATCAAGCAGCGTCCTCACCTCCGCTCACTTACTTTTACTTATCAAGCAGCATCCTCACCTCCGCTTGCTTACTTTTACTTATCAAGCAGCATCTTCACCTCTGCTCACTTACTTTTACTAATCAAGCAGCGCCCTCACCTCCACTCGCTTACTTTTACTTATCAAGCAGCGTCCTCACCTCCGCTCATTTACTTTTACTTATCAAGCTCATCCTCACCTCCGCTCACTTACTTTTACTTATCAAGCAGCATCCTTACCTCCACTCACTTACATTTACTTATCAAGCAACATCACATCACTCACTTTCATTCCTCAACTGATTCAAGTAAACATCCAGCACCAGAGGAGGAACAGAACAGGGACAAACCTGCCCCTCTTCTCTGCCTAAATACCAACTCTATAAAATTAACCACACAATCCTCAATGTTCCTAAAAGAGGTAGGAGAGTGGGTAGCAAGTTCATGCCAAAATCTGATCTCTTATCTAGTTGCAGTCACACAAAACCAGTTAGGCACTGCTAGTTTCCCAGTTTAACCCTTCCATCTGCACCAAACTAACTTTCTTCCACTAACATCTTAACTTCCATTACTATTCCTACCTGACCCCCAATCGAAGATGTCCCCAGACAAATTGTTTTTTTACCAAACCTCATTCATCCCAGTCCCCTTCCATAAACACATCATTCCAAATGACATTTGATGACCTTTATTAAACTTCCATAAGCATAACTTTATTAATCAACATTTTAATTTATTGAACATAGCATAAACTTTCATATAACCATTTACTAGGGCAGTGTAACCTCACATACCCTAACCAAAGCAGTGTCCTCACCTCTCCTCACTTACTTTTATTTATGAAACAGCATCCCATTGCTCACTTTCATTCCCCATCTCATTGAATTAAACATCCAACACCAGAAGGGGAACAGAAGAGGGTCAATCCTGCCCCTCTTCTGTGCCAATCAGCCTGACACAGGATGTTCCCCTTCATTTCCCCCCAAAACCTTTAGCAAACCCTCCAAAACAAATCTAAGCATTCATTTACAGAGGTCCAAACCAAAATCATTCAGGTCTACTCCATCCTCTCTAAAGCAAACTGGACCCCTGTCATCGACATCCCAATGCTCTATCATCTAAATATCCAAAGCAGCCAGTTGCCTAACTAGTCTAAAATTAACAAACTGATGATCCCTCTCCAAAGCCGAAATAATTGTGGTAGTATCTCTGACCACACAATACACATACCTAGGTATAACCTCTTTAAAATAAAAAGAGCCTCACTTATCTTAACTACCAACTGTAACTTCAGAATTATTCCCAGATCATTACCTGCCAGATGTACCACCAGGACTCTAAGGAGCCCAGTGCCACCTGAAACAATGCAAGCCCAATTGTGTGCCATCCGACCTAACTGCCACCCCTTTTTGCCACCCAATGGCTATAAGAATGACCAGCATGAGATTTCCTTTCCTGGAAAATTAATTTAATACTAAGCCAACCACTGTACCCAATTATCTAATATAAGAAAAGAAAGCATTTGATGATGAACAACTCACCCTCCTAATCACTTAAATTAATCTGCCTTCCATTGCTTAAACTGATACCCTTCCTATCCACAAAGAATAAGTGGAAATCCTCACTTCCAAAAAAACAAACTCACCGAAAAGCTCTCCTCATCATATACAAACTGATTACACTTCATCACCTTGCCCCTACTGATCAAAACAAAGTGCTGCGGACTCCCAGCCTGAGGCCACAGCAGCCTGTTAGTCCAACCCACCAAACATTCTAATCATTCCTGTCCTTTCCCAGTACTATCTGCCTGTCATTCTCCAACTGATCCATTGTTAAGCTACACAACCAAATGCACATGGAAGCAAAAACACTGAAACCTCCCGCCAAACTAATGACCAAAACAGTTCTGACACCCTAAGAACTCCATAATACATTCATAAAGTGAATGTCACACATAAAGTATAGTCCGATGAATCTCCATTTACCAACACTAATTCCCGCAACAAAACCTTCAAAACCTGTCTTGGCAATGGCCACTGTCAGTCTTCACACTATCAGCTCTAGCCCAACCCTTCAACATACGAACCACAGTCCAAAATTTAGTAAAGTCATGTAACCCTGCCACCTGTGCAACTATACTAATTGCAGATAAGTCTACCTTTACTGACTAAACTGCCTTACCTTGTTCCAAAGCCTGAACCAAATGCCTCTACAACAATCCATCCTACCAAACACCTTCCTCCTCAGGCAATTACAACACAAATTTAACAAAATCTTGCAATGCCCTACCATACATCTTCCTTTTAAAATCTCCCAGCATTCTGATCATTCCAAACCAACCTGGCACACTTCATCTAGCAACACCAGTGGCGCAAACCACTGCTATCTGATTGAAAATTAACCCTCTTCCCCTGCAACTTCTCCTGTTAGGCCTTTGATGCCAGCCAAATTGAAACTAACTCCAAACAGATAAGATCCCTCCTCCAATCAGCCTTCCATTCTGTCAGCCAGTGAGCCACAAACCATTCACCCCCAAAATATGCCCCTATCCCAATACTTCCTGCTGCATCTGTAAACAATTGCATATCCCCTTGAATGAAACAATCTGCCTGCCAAAAGCCATACCATTAAACTGCTCCAAAAGACAGCCACAATGCTAAATTAGCACTCACTAACTTATTAACCCTCACCCAATGATACTTGCTTTTTCCCCATTCAACAAAAAGGCCATGGACCCACAAAACAAATGACTCTGATGAACTGCTGACATGCAAATGTCAAAAGCCTGAAGAACTCCATGACATCCTTAATCTGCACCTTCTCCTAGGACTTCCCCACCAAATATTTTCTTCCAAACATATTACCTTTGCATCTAGTAGATAAACCAAACCATGGCCTGCATCCACTAGCAATCCCAGAAAACAATGCCTTGCTTGGGCCTTCTAACTTCTGCCTAGCCAATGAAACACTCAGTTCCTCAGAAATACCTGCCTGCCTTCTAGTACTCCATCAAACCCTTCATCTATTCTTAAGAGGTCATCCAAAAAATGTGCCACCTCCGGGCAGCCCACCCACTGCTGCCAAATCCAATGGAGAGCAATGCTAAACCACTCAAAGTAGCACAAGACAGAGAGCAGCCCATCAGCATAGTCTTGTGAAAGTAAGCTTAAACCCAACAGCCCTGCCCAAAAATGGCCACTCTTTCTTTCAAACTGGTAATAAATGAAAAATGGATTCAGTATCTACCTTTACCAACCACAGGTCTGTAAACCCCTGAATGACCTGCACTGCATCATCCAAAGATGCATAACTGATGTTTGCATCATCTGCAGAAATAAAATCATACATAGAATCCCCCTCAGGATAAGACCAATGGTGAATCAAATGAAATTCCCTGCTAACTTCTTGGGGACTGACCCCAGCATAGAAATCTTAAAGCTGCAAAATGGGGGAATATCAAATGGACCCAATAATTTACCCCCCGCCATTCCTTCTCCACCAAGCCTTTCAACATCTCTTCCTTCCCCTGCAAGGAATGCAGATTCCTATAAATTGACCCCTCCCTTCCAGCCCCTGACTTAATAGAAAATTCCTCCAAAAACCAATATGTTAATTAGACTACAACTGCTGAATCAGGAAATTGCATGAGCAGCTGACCCAGTACCTGCACATTAATGAGAAAATGCTTCCCTCAATCTTCCCTTTAACCCATTAAAGGAGACCCCCCTTCTCTGCCACCAAAAATTCTCCCTGCCCTGACTACCCTGAAATCTAAGAAATTATAAAGGTAACCCACCTGATTCAGAATGCTGTGAACTCAAAGTAATCAATGTCCCTTTCCGTCTACCACCTACACAGCTGAATGCATACCCACACACTTTGAACAGGTGTGCAAAACTGCACACCACTTATGAGCAACATCCTGCATTAAAGGCGCAACATACCCCCTTCTTGACCCCTGCTATAGTGGCTAGCCAAATGTCAGGATGTTTCACAGCCCAGTGCAGTGAAGGATACATCACCTTCCACTCACAAAACCTCTGATTATACCACAACCAGTCTTTCTCCACCCACAAACACTGTGCCTGACAGATCGTGAGAAAATAAGCCAAAAGTGGTAAGGCCAAAGATGGTATCCTTCTCCAAATGAACTGCCATGTAATAAATGATGCCTAACACCCAGTTGTCCTATGTCCTTGGCCACAGTCTACCTACCATCCTCTGCCCCAAGGCTGCTAAAGCTGCCAAAAACTTTTACTGTTTGCCTTTTCCGATTCCATTATATGTTGAACCCCATCCACATCAATTAATTCAAAATACTGACGTAGTTCCCCTTCAAGATCTTTCCTTTAACTAAAAGAATATGTGATGGGGGTCAAAGCCCCCCAGACAAGTGGCAGCTGGTGACTTCAAATCAAAGTGGGGCTGCAGGAGACAGCTGAATGGGTGGGGCCAATGGGAAAGAGTGTGGCCAACTAGAAAGGGGCGGAGCTTTGTTCAAAACCACAAAAACTGGGACTTTAAATACGCTGTCCTGGGCGCCAAACTGTCATTATGAGAGCCCAATCAAGACAAAATGAAGTGTAGAAGAAAAAATATTTCAGTGCATTGACTACATGTCAGCTTACTTAATATCTAGATGGAAGCAAAAATGTTGTGAGGCATGAAAAAAGAAATTACTTTTTAAATACATTAATGGAATGCCAGTCAAAATCAAGTATTAAAAAAAACAAGCAGCACTCAACTCAAACCACTTCTCCTTACACTGCAGTTCTAATTATAATTTATATTCAACTTTATGAAAGTACCAAGTAACATGCTGAAAGTAGCAATCTCTGTGATACCCTCACTTGCAAAAATGTTTCTTATCCAAAAAAGCCCTGCTGCCTGACAACAACTATCTACTTGTTTCGTGGGGAAAACATGATCAATGTAAAAAATGAACAGCAAACAAGAAGCAAGCTCAAGCTAAATTGCTTAAAGGATTACTGCACAGGTTATGGACCACACATGATAGATTGACATTCTGTTTAGTTTATGGGTAAAGCCTGCAAAGATTACTGCAAGTCTCCAACAAATGTAATGAGCTTCTGAAAATACTGTAATCCTGTCCTTTATTACAAATACTGTCATATGCATTTCAATACATAAGGCTTATACGTTATCTAGTTATGTAAATATTCTCTACATGGCAACAACAAAAAGGCTTTCAATGTTGGTAATTCTTTAACAGTTTGCTTATTAAAGCTTACTTGCATCTTACAATATCAGACAAGCTTACGTGATGGTCATTAAAGCATTGCAACTTAAACACAGAGCAACAGGCACTGCAACAACATTCATTTTCTGAATAATAAGAAGCATAAATCAATAGTATAAAAATATAACAGAAAACCAGAATATTCTGCAAAATCAAGGACAGATGAAAAGCCACTGTTGTACTTGCGTCTACCTTGGATGGGGGGATACTTTGCAAACATACACTGCATAACTGCTCCTTGCCTTGTTTGGACACATCCAGAGTCACTACATGGGTGAGTGGGGTACAACAAGTATACACAATTTTAAATGTCTCTGGCTGACGGTGATGGCCCTGACACATTTGTCATTCCTCTTAACCTCAGAGCAAGAAATCTGGACAAAGCCATGAGTAGAAGTGGGACAAAGGCCCAAAAATAAGGACAACTTTTAAATATTGCTCTTATAAACTTAGAAAGATAATAGAATAGTAGGGCTTGCATTAGTATGGATTTTCTGAAGGGTATGAAATCTGAAACTCAAATGTCTGTCATTATTTTTAACTTCAATCTTTAATAATTTGCCACTAATTTGCCAGAAAACCACAATTTTTTTATGAAAAATGGACAAAAAAGGTGATGTAAAATATAAAATAGCCACACAATACAGCTGGGAAGCTGTCAAAGAAGGGACACTTTTTTAATATTAGTACTATTAAGTTGAGCAGCTGACAAAATAAGGGAATCTACATGCATTTCTGAATTAAAAGTAATCTATAACTCTGATCATAACAATTGTTTATTAATTATAAACCCTCCACGTTTTCTTCCAAAATTGCCATTTTGTGGAGGGATTATTAGGGGGAGAGCAACATTTTGAGCCAAAAATCAGGGACAGTTGAAAGGTTTGGATATACCTAATTCTATAAAGCGACTTATTTGCATGTACCTCTCAACCTCTTAACACAGGAAATCTGGGCAAGGCCAAATATATTGGGTGAATATATAAACAGTACTACAAAACTGCTGTTGTATAAACTTAGACAGTTGATTGAATAACAGGTCTTGCTTTAGCATGCATTTTTCTGCAGGGTATGAAGTCTGAAACTCAATGTCTGTCATTATTTAGTGACTTCATTCCTAAATGATTTGCCAGAAAACCACAAATTTTATGAGGAAAAAAACAAACATAAGAAGCAAAAATCTATTCATTCTGTGAAAATCTGGACAGGTGAGAGGCATAGTTCAGCCAGGGCTATCTTTGAGTTTGCCACCCTTTCCCCCCATACAAAATCATGGTCGAATGGGGCCTCCCCCTGTAGCCATTCCAATGTCCCATAACTTGGCTATTTCACCTCATTTACCATAAATGTGCATACTGCTTTACTTCTGCGATGATTTGGATTTCATTTAAATGTTTTATTTTACATTTTACAGCACACACACAGTAACAGACGTTTGCTAAACTAAGCAATGCTGTCTAACAATGAAAATAGACTTAGCATTAAAACTTCTCTGCCCTTGAAACTCACATTCATTGAAACAACATTGAAACCCACATTCAAAGAAAATACATCTGGCCAGTGGCAGATAAAGATCAACTTTGGGCTGTTTTCAAATCATAGGCCTCTTGCACACGAAGCATACATGTGTTCTTTGATACACCTTCCTGACTGTATTAAATTATATTCCTTGTATAATACAGTACAGTTGTTAGAGGGTGTTTTAAATTTATTATTTTGAAAATTTTTCCAGTGAACAATAAAATAAAATACATGCACAAATAATGGCAAAACTGCCCAATTCAGAACATTTCCATCATAAAAGTCTACTCAAGCTTCTACAATCCACCAGTATCAGTAAATATGCACAATCTCTGCAGCAGTAAAAGTCATCTAAATAATTCCACATTAAAGAGATCTGTAACTAATGAAGAGGTTGCTGTTAGCAAACAACTTTATATTTCATTGTTTCATCTACAAATAAAGTGCCTGTTGCTCTTGAGGAATAAATTGCCTATGTTACATTAAAAAATTAGTAGCTAGTAATATTGCAATAGGGAATGGATGGCAAACTGATAACAGGTTCATAGTTACTGGGTATCTCTGCCAAAGAGGCCATTCTCAGGACTGCAGCATCCACTCCCTTTAAATGTACAACATAGTACAATATCAACAATGCATCTACATACTGTGGGAGTAAAACCCACAGCCTTCTGCACCAAAAGTATATATACTACCTGTTGTGCTATTAACAAGACAAGAAGACTCAGCATAAGTAGCACTAAACTTCACTTCCCCGGAAGCTCTCAGCTCCATGTAAAATCCACTTGAAACTCAACTGTAAGTCTCAACTTTGCAGCACAAGAAATCTGGAAAAAGCCAAACTTTATTGGGGGGGACAAAAGCCCAAAAACCAGGGGCATATTTTATACATTGCTTGTATAATCTTGGAAATATGCAAGAATAGCATGCTGTGTTATCACCATGCATTTCATTACCAAGTCTTGAACCCAGGACCCTGCAATCAGACCAATATACCACTATGCTAAATTTCTTGGAAGGCAGGAAGACTGAAACTTAAATGGCTATCATTTAGTGAATTCTGTTTTAACCATAGCTCTCAACCCCTTAGCACAAAACACTTGGACAAAGCCAATAATGGGGAATACATCTCCCAAGCATATTCAGCAAATTCAGTTCTCACAATAGCTCTCAACCTCTTAGCACCAAAAACCTGGACAAAGCCAATAATGGGGGAATACAGCCCCAAAAATAGGGACACATTTCAAATCTCAATCTTATAAACTTAGAAAATTGCTAGAATAAAAGGGTTTGTGCTACCATATACTTTCTGAAGAATATGAAGTCTGAAATTCAAATGTTTGTCATTATTTAGTGAATTTAAAATCCAGAAAACCACAGATTTTTTTGAAGAACAGAACAGAATAAAAATATGAGGCAAAAATCTGAATAGTCTTCAGAAGTGGTAGTGGGTAAGACATTCAGGCTCTTGCAACCTGCACCCAAGGTACAGAGATTGAGCCTGGAGTGGGGCATTTTACACACACACATGCACCAGTACCTGAGTTTGGAGTCTGTCCCAGCTTCATCTGAAATCCCTTTTCATGCTGCAACATTAAAGTCCCAGCCATTTGCAATACACATCCCAGCTCAATTGAAATACAAAAGTCCTGCCTACAGACATTTGCAATACAAATCCCAGCTCCATTGAAATACAAAAGTCCTGCCTGCAGATACTGCAGTCCTATGAGAGCAGCTATAGCTATCCAGCCTGCAGATGTTGCAGTCCGATCCCCTTCCAGGCTATGCAGCTGTAACCACATAGACTTCTGGGTCATCCGTATTCTGATGCCTTCTTTCCTAATCTGGACTGGTTAAACAGCAGTCCAGATTCTTGCATGCATGCGTGGAGCTCAGGAACACTGAGCACACAAGTACGGAGTTCTGGGACTTCCTAATTATTTTGTTTTTCTTTTCTTTTTACAGCTAGGGGACTGAAGTCCTGCAATCCAATGACATGAGCCGCCACTGCCCCTGACACATCCAGGGCCTGCTTAGCTAATGAATCAGCCGGTTGGATCCCAAAGTCTCACCCAACCTCATGCTGTTGTGACTCCATCCCAACTGTGGATGACCTCAAACTCCCCATAATTAAACACAAACCCTCCTCATAACCAAAATCCTCCTCATGAAACTGTCCTTTTGATTAAAAAAGGGACCTCCCCAAACATCTGTCATTCTTCAGCTGTGCCACCTGATTTACCCTGGCACTGATGTACCTCATCCTCACCTGCCCCCACACAACTCCCAAACTGCACCAATTCTGACATGCTTAAATGTGAACCTAACAGTGTATCCTTTCCTGTGACCTCATTGTGCACTGCCCTAGTGGCTAGAACATCAACTGAAGCAGCATCCATCACTTGTCAAGCACACTTCCCTTGGGCCACTGGAGGATACAAACTCTGTGCTCCAGCCATCTGCAAAGTAAAAGACAACCATAAATAACTTTGCACCTGTAAATGGAAATCAGAAAATACTGTGTTTACTTTCATGTAATATATCTGAGCTCTTCTCCCAGGCCTCTACTGAAAATAGGTAATTGCCCAGTTGGACTCTCCCGTTACCATTATTTATTTATTTATTTTTTTTTGCATATACTATCCTCTGACAAAGTCTCAACATTTTTGTGCTGACTTTGATCCATGAACATCAATTCTGTAAATGTAAGGTCACCCTGACTGCGGGGCATAGAGAGTAAAAGCAATTAAGGTAAAGTGAGTGTGCTTCAGATATGGAATAGTTTCAGCTGTAGAACCATGTATGCAAATGCTATGGCAGCAGAGAAAATGCAATCAAACCAATTTGACTGAAACTACTGCATAAACAAGCTAAAACCTCTTAGCCAGCTTTAAGCCATGGCATTGTACTGTTCAGAGCGATGTATAACATGTATAAGCTACAAGTATAGCATTAGCACTTCGTAGGTCACAAAGGCTTATCCCCTTCCCCCATAATGATTACCGCCACACTGCCCATGTGTGAGAGCAGCAGTTACTAACAGGTGCCTCACAACCCATGAAACTTGTACTTTACCATCCCATAACTCCAAGGAAAGGGTGCCACAGAACTAAGAACCAGTAAAACCACAACAGGCTCCCAAAGAGGCAGGCGATAACAATAATGATAAAGCGCGAGCCCGTAGGTGTAAGCAGCAGCAGGTTTATTCACATTAACGCCACACAATACCAAGCGTTTTCGTCCACTAGACTTCTTCAGATGTACAATAAATGAATAAAGGCTGTGCCTACTTATATACCCCTCCCAATTTAATTAATCAATAGTTACAACAATAATTAAAACAATAGTTTAATTAACACCAATTAAATACTGTAACTAGAGTATTCGTGACAACCTAACAACTTGCCACAAATACAGATAAAAACAAGTGCATTTTTTAAAAGAACTGCAGTGAAATTAAAATTAAAAATATACCACAATATGTTGGACAGATAAATAAACTTGAATGCAAAACCCAACAAAAAGAACTTGCAAAACAATATATACACTTATTTTATAGTTTTGCAGCTCTCATTTTTAAAATAGGGGTAATGGATATGTATTCATTCAGCCCTGGGAATCTATTGGCTTCCAATAATAGCTGCTAAAATATTTCTCTCACCTCTATCCTATTTTCCCATGCCCCCCCATGTCACATTCGACCTTTTCTACAACAAAAAAGCCCCATTTAGCTTGGGGACATGTCAGTGTATGTTTGAACAAAGCATTTTTAAGGTCTTCGACTCTAATGGCATATAAATGCTCATAAATCCTCCTTCTGAGTTTATGAGTAGTTTTTCCAATGTAAAATGCACCTCAGGTTTTGCATAGGGCCAAATAAATCAAGCCTTCTCTATTACAATTGGAAAAACTCTGAATCTGATATTCCCTTGGTAGAATGTATACAGAATCCTGCCTAAGTATGTATGCGCATTGAGCACATGCCCCACATTTCCCAATTTCTTACATGAAACAGTAGGACTGTTATGCTCCAGTAATTCTTTGAGGTTCCTGCCTTTTTTGTATGTGAATCCTAGGGTGTTAGTAAACAAAACATCCAACTCTGAACCTGAACCTACTCCAATGTTGGGTAATAATGTTTTTAACCCTAGAGGTATTCTGATTATAAAACATGACATAATTACCCCCAAGGTTTCTAGAATTCATCACTGGTGACGTCACCCCTAGTTGTTGTGTGGTACCCTGCACATTTGTTAATACTATCACACCTGTATCTCCTGTTCCCAAGATAGGGGCAAACCTGTCCTTTCTCCCCGAAAAGGATGGACATGGCTGTGATGAATATGTATTTTAACAAGAGGGAGGAGCATAGGGTGACATACAAGAGTGGAGGAAGATGCACACAGGTGGATTTTATCTTATGTAGAAGGGCCAGTCTGAAGAAGATTAGAGACTGTAAAGTGGTGGCAGGGGAAAGTGTAGTTAGGCAGCATAGGATGGTGGTTTGTAGGATGACATTGGTGATCAAGAAGAGGAGGATGAGTGCGAGGGCAGCACCAAGGATCAAATGGTGGAAATTGAAAAAGGGTAATTGTGAGGTGATGTTCAGGGAAGAGTTAAGACAGGCACTTGGTGGCAGTGAAGAGTTACCGAATAGCTGGGTAACTACAGCAGAGCTAGTAAGAGAGATGGCTAGAAAGGTGCTTGGTGTGACATCTGGAAAGAGGAAGGAGGACAAGGAGATCTGGTGGTGGAATGAAGAAGTACAGGAGAGTATACAGAGAAAGAGGCTGGCGAAGAAGAAGTGGGATTGTCAGAGAAAGTAGGCAAGAGTATAAGGAGATGAGGTGCATGGCAAAGAGAGAGGTGGCGAAGGTTAAGGATAAAGTGTATGAAGAGTTGTATAAAAGGTCAGACGCTAAGGAGGGAAAAAAAGGACCTGTACCGATTGGCTAGACAGAGGGACCCAGCTAGTAAAGATGTGCAGCAGGTAAGGGTGATAAAGGATAATGAGGGAAACATACTCACAAGTGAGGAGAGTGTGTTGAGCAGATGGAAAGAGCACTTTGAGGGGCTGATGAATGAAGAGAATGAGAGGGAGAGAAGGTTGGATGATGTGCGGATAGTGAATCATGAAGTGCAGTGGATTAGCAAGGAGGAAGTAAGGATAGCTATGAAGAGGATGAAGAACGGAAAGGCTGTTGGTCCAGATGACATACCTGTGGAAGAATGGAGGTGTTTAGGTGAAATGGCAGTGGAGTTTTTAACAAGATTGTTTAATGAAATCTTGGAAAGTGATGGGATGCCTGAGGAATGGAGAAAAAGTGTTTTGTTACCGATTTTTAAGAATAAGGGTGATGTGCAGAACTGTAGTAACTACAGAGGGATTAAACTGGTCAGTCACAGCATGAAATTATGGGAAAGAATAGTGGAAGCTAGGTTAAGAAGGGAGGTGATGATTAGTGATCAGCAGTATGGTTTTATGCCAGGAAAGAGCACTACAGATGCAATGTTTGCTCTGAGAGTATTGATGGAGAAGTACAGAGAAGGTCAGAAGGAGTTACATTGTGTCTTTGTGGATTTAGAGAAAGCATATGACAGGGTGCCTAGAGAGGATTTGTGGTATTGTATGAGGAAGTCGGGAGTGTCAGAGAAGTATGTAAGAGTGGTATAGGATATGTATGAAGGTAGTGTGACAACGGTGAGGTCTGCAGTGGGAGTGACGGATGCATTTTAGGTGGAGGTGGGATTACATCAAGAATCAGCTCTGACCCCTTTCTTTTTTTCAATGGTGATGGACAGTTTGACAGACGAGATCAGACAGGAGTCCCTGTGGACTATGATATTTGCAGATGACATTGTGATCTGTAGTGAGACTAGGGAACAGGTGGAGGAGACCCTGGAGAGGTGGAGATATGCTCTAGAGAGAAGAGGAATGAAGGTCAGCAGGACTAAGACAGAATATATGTGTGTGAATGAGAGGGAGGATAGAGGAATGGTGAGGATGCAGGGAGTAGAGGTGGTGAAGGTGGAGGAGTTTAAATACTTGGGATCAACAGTTCAGAATAATGGAGGGTGTGGAAGATAGGTGAAGAAGAGAGTACAGGCAGGATGGAGTGGGTGGAGAAGAATGTCAGGAGTGATTTGTGACAGACGAGTACCAGTAAAAGTGAAAGGGAATGTCTACAAGAGGGTAGTGAGACCAGCTGTTTTATATGGGTTGGAGACAATGGCATTGACAAAAAGGCAGGAGTCACAGCTTGATGTGGCAGAGTTGAAGCTGTTAAGATTTGCACTGGGTGTGATGAGGATGGACAGGATCAGGAATAAATATATTAGAGGGTTAGCCCAGGTTGGAAGATTTGGAGACAAAGTCAGAGAGGCAAGATTACATTGGTTTGGACATGTGCTGAGGAGGGCTGCAGAGTATATTGGGAAAAAGATGCTAAGGATGAAGATGCCAAGTAACAGTAAAAGAGGAAGGCCTAAGATAAGGTTTATGGATGTGGCATGAGAGGACATGCAGGTGGTTGGTGTGACAGAGCAAGATGCAGAGGACGGGAAGAAATGGAAACAGTTGATCTGCTATGGCGACCCCTAACGGGAGCAGCCAAAAGAAGAAGAAGAAGATTAATCCAATTTCACCATACCTAGCAAAATTAAATAAAGGCCTACCCGTTCCCCAAGTACCTATTGGTCATCCCAGATGTAATCCTTGCAGTAACAAGGTCACACCAAAATCTGATCCCTTACCCAGTTACACACAAAACCGGTTAAGCCCATCCTTGCACTTACCTCATTTCCTCCTAGCCCTCCTACTTTCCCAATTTAACCCTTCCATCTCCACCACACTAACTTTATTCCAGTACCACCTTAACTCCCATTACCATTCCTACCTGACCCACACCCGAAGATGTCCTTGGACATATTGGTTTGTTCCAAACCTCATTTATAAATATCATAGTTTATAACATACATACTTTATTTTTTACTGTAAAGCATGGATGAAGGGTTGTGGTGGTGCAGCGGTTAGCATTGTCGCCTTACAGCAAGAGGTTCTCCCAATCAATTCTCAGCTGGAACACCTTCTGTGTGGAGTCTGCATGTCCTCCCTGCGGTTGAGTGACATTTAAAGACATGCAGGTAGGTGCGGGAGCAAATGGATGTGCCTTCTTTGAAGGTTGAGTGTTGGGCTGGCAACTCGGCACCGTAAAAATCCACTACCAATCATTAGCGGACTGGAGTTCCGCTGTGGCGACCCCTAACCAGGAAAAGCCAAAAGAAGATAGACATAGACTGTAAAGCATGGATAAGCCAGTAAGACAATAGATTACTATTTCGAATTTTAAATAATTTTCCAATTAAAATTGTCTGGGTAGACTCCTGAAACGTCATTAAAACAGGAAAACATTATTGCTTTTTCAGAGGAAAAATTGCTTCACCGTTTTTATTTTTAAGCCTATAAATGCTGTTGAACAAACAAGCATGACTCATTACAACCGTGAGAACAAACAGAAAGTTTTGAACATTCCTGGTAGAACACATTCTTGACAGAACATTTAAGTAACGATAAAATTTTGCAATATAAAATATTTCACCACTATCTAATGCAATCTTTTAGTCAAGTAAAGGGACACATTTCTATAGCAGAATATCTTGGAAGTGTAGCAACAGACACATCTGTAGTTTCTGTTAATCTTCTGCCTCAGCATAGACAGGTGAGACTTTTTCATGGTCTTCAGTAGCAAGATGTGTGCTGCAAGGTACTCAACCATTATTTCAACAAGGATAGCGTTTAGCTGTCACTAGTAAATACATAGAAACCTCTCTGCTGTTCAAAAACTCTTACATCTGTTTTTCATGCTTTCAGACTGATCGTGTTTCATATGAACAGACAAACCATGACCACTGACCTTTGTATAAGAAACAGGTCCTTAGCAATTATGAATCACTCTAGGAAACATTTTGCCCCATAATTATAATTCCTCACACATACTTCATTTCCAGGTATATCACTTCTTACTTTATGTGTTATCAAAATTCAATTTCTAAGCCTAATATTTTCTATGGATTTTTGTTTTTAGTCCAATAAAAAGGTTGAAACTGGATATCTGCTTTTGTGACATAGCAATTCTATTGAATATAAAATTGTTGCCATCTGAGTGGTAACATTTGTAAAAAACAAAAAAATGAAAATTTCACAATGGTGTTTATTTTTGTCTTACAACATGTAAACAATGTACATGTATTAAATGTCCCAAGTGTTCTTATGGAGGAAAAAAACAATATTTGTTCGTTTAAGGCTGCAAACCTGAATTCTTCAGTCTGTTCAACACTTTGAATAGGGCAAATGTTCCTGTGTGTGACTCCGGGTAACTTAGACATCATTACCATAAAATATAACATGTGACATACCTTGTAGTATTATTTTTGTCATTCTTTGAAGCATAGAACTAGGAAAAGATTGCTCTAAACACTTCCCTGGTAAAAATACAGCCACAGGTAAACCCTTTTGTGAAAAAGAAAAGTGCTTACTGATTGAAGTTTGTGAACATTTTCAACCATTTTGGATCCTTATTTAATTCCATTTTCTTGAAAAGTGTTATTGTTTTTTAATCTTTGAAACATACTGAGGCAGATGACACGCAGAAAGAAAAATAGTTATATTCAAACATTGCTGCGTGAGTATTTATAGTTAAAGACTACTTAGCTTGAATATCCAAAGCAATCTGTTTGCAATCTTATATCTAACATAGAAAATCTCAAACTCCTGACTGCAATTCAAAAATGTTTTCTATTTAGTTTAGAGTACTCTTATAATGAAAGTTAACAATTAAGTTACTGTTCCCATGTAATCTAATATTTACAATATGTTTGACTATAGGAGCTACAGGACCAGATTCTCTGAATATTATGTAGGGCCATTCCTTTTCTTTAACAGTCTGTTATGTAATCTTTCTATCACAGAGTACATAATATAAAACTCTGATCTCAGTGGAAGGGCTGTTTGCCATCTGTTGGAAAAAGAAAATACATACAAGCAATTGCCAGGCAGTAAGTGAATCAGATTTTCCACTAAACGACAAATGAAGAATCCATACATCTCAAATGGACCAAATTCCTCAGTATTTACCAGTTCTGAGGTCAAAATAATGGGGTACCATGAATTCCCGAGTGTCCCCCTTTATTCCCAAATTTCCTGGCTTTTTTTTTCCCAGCAATTGTTTTTGCTGACGTCATTGCATGCAGAAGCATGCTCGATGATGTCAGCTACGTCAGCAGCCAGCCAGCCTGTCGGAATTCGGATGAGGGCTTGAGGGGTGAGACTACTGATGGCAAGTGGCAACGTGTAACTTGTCTTGCACTCAAGTCGCATGTGTCTCGAACTGCAACAGCTAAGCTTCTTTCCTGACCAGTTTGGACTTTAGAGAGGGACTGGATGACTGCCCAGACTGAAAGAGCAGCTGACAGCAACAGTGTTTTTTGTTTTTAATTAGCCTTTAGTTTAGATACAGTCAGTAAGGAAGGCAACTCCATCCCCAAGCAAGCCATTCATTTTACAGTGCCAGCAGCAGTCTCATCAGACTCGGATCAGAGCAGTGTGGCCAGTTATGAAAATATTTATTACTTCTTCTGCTTCTTTCCCCCTGCTCCTCCTCTACCTCCAGGTAAAAAGATAAAAAGAAAATTAATTCAGTCATGATGCTTTATTTCGTTAGCTGTCTTTATGTAAGTGACAGGATTACTTTGCTAAACTTCATAATTTGCACTGTTACATATTCTTGCTAGCTTTTTAAAAATATGACATGGTGGCAACTATCTACACTCATTTGACAATCTGTTAGGCATATAATTAAGAATCCTAAAATGGGCCACCATATTCATAAACACAATTTGCAGCTGGTTACCGTAGCTGAGCACTCTAGGCTAATTCCACTGCTCTGGATGGAGCATGATTTATAAACATGCATCACACTACTAGCAAAAAGACACAATGAAGTTATAACTCAGACACTAGTGCATTGTGCATAATTGGCTTAGTCCACAGGTTTTATAAACATAGATCGTACTACTGACAAAATGACACATTGCAGTTTTGAATCACACGCTACTATATAGTGCACATGAGACTTAGTTCACTGCCATGTTAGTAGCGTGATTCATAAGCATCAATCACACTACTTGCAAGAAGAGACAGTGTAGTTATAAATTGCACACTGGTGTATGTAGTGCAAATGTGTACTCTTTGTACATCAGTGTCAGAGGTACAATGGCCCACTAGGTACTGGGTTAATATAGGATCTATGAACCTTATTGTAAAAACAGCACTAGCATAGAAAGGGTCTCAACAATGGTGAGAGAAGTTGAGAGATTGTAGATCCTGCTTCGTTGTTCTGGTTTCATCAGGGGTTCTCTTCAACTTTCCCCATTTTGGATTGGATATAAATTTATTATTATTTATTTATTATTAATAATGCATTTATTATTACTTTATTAATTTGTTATGGATGGCACAGTTGCGCAGCAGTAGCGTTGTCACCTCACAGCAAATGGTTCTCCATTTCGATCCTCTGCTGGGGTACCTTCTGTGTAGAGCCTGCATGTCCTCCCTGTATTCGTGTGGGTTTCCTTCAGGTGCTCCAATTTCCTTCCACATTACAAAGACATGCATCTGGAGAATTTCACACCAGGCCTCTGCTGAAATTTGGCTTCCTTCCAAGTCAGACTTTCCTGGTTAACAAATGTTAAATAAATTACATGAATTGCCTTCTTACATTTTTATGAATGTCTGGGTGTCATAGAAGGAAGACTGACAGCAGAGCGTTATGTTTTGTTTTTTTAATTTGATTTCCTTCCATGGCAGGTTATCCTACAGTTATTACAAACAGTTAACCAAGTCTGTTGGTCATGTGAGCTCAGCAAGTGTATGTCTTTTAAACTCCAGTCCAGAGGTGGACTTTTTTCATCAAGTACAAAAACTATTAAATGGCTGTCTACTACTACTCTACCCCCTTAACTAAAGCAGAGAGTTACAAATAACGTCTGGTAATAATTATCTCTTGGCCAGATAAGTAAAGCACATAAAAGCAGTGAGGATTGCACTCACAGTCTCTATTGTAAAATTATTGTTTTAAGCAAGGCAGGAGGTGTACCTGCAAGTAAAAAACCTATTACTAATCAAGCGATTACTCAAAAAAAAAAAAAAAACCTTTCACAAAAAATATGTACGTCATCTGTGAAGTTGCTTTTTCCATTGTGTCATCTGCGAAATATACTCAGTACTTACCTTTTTATTCTTTTATTCTTTTATTTTAACTTTTTCTATTGTAGTAAGAATGAATTTCATTTCAAGGGGGTTAATTTAGGTGGGAAGGGGGGGGTCTGTGTTTCAATGTTGTGTATGTCCGGTGTAGAAAGTTCGTATTTATTTAATTATTTATCTACCCCATGAATTATTTATGCACTGATATTTTGTATTGTGGTGAACAGGAATTGTGATCCATATTTCTGTTTATTTTTTATTATTTTATTTGGGATATAAACATAGCTTTGTATTTATGGAGTCCTCTCTAGGTGGGTAGGGTGTTTTGAGGATAGTCATTGTCTATGTTTATTTGTGTATCATGAAAACATCTGTGTTAGATTTTATCTAGCAGGTAAATTTTATCATGTCACAGGAATTTTACTGATCTGGGTGTAGATAAATGATGTTGATGTATATCTTCCTTCATCATTACTGGTTTTCTTCACCCAACATTCCTTACTCCCCCACTCCCAAATATTCTTTTTATCCTACTGCTTAGTGCCTTTCTTCCTTAGATAGCTAATCTATTAATTTCTGCCATCTACTGTAACTTCACCTCATCCTTCTTTATTTCTATCCTTTTCAATTAATTTCTGTATTTCCTACATTTATTCCATTATTGTATATGAATAGATGGTTACCAAACTACTGAAGGATTATGGATTGCTGGGAGAAATGTTTCATTTTGGTGCTTGTGCGTACCTGAAATCACTGAGGGAATGGATCGCTTAGGGAAATGTCTCATTTTGGTGCTTGTGCGTACCTGAAATCACTGAGGGAATGGATCGCTTAGGGAAATGTCTCATTTTGGTGCTTGTACATACTTGAAACTACTGAAGGGAATTAAGCTTTTGACTTTTTGCTATGGGTCCATTTCTCTTAAAATTGTAGTTTTCTGGCAAATCACTGGCAGTGGCAGATCTTTGAGGACTGAAGTCAGAAAATAATGGCAGGCAGCAGACATTACATTTGATTTTCAAACTTCATCCTTCAGAAAATTCATGCTATGCAAAATATGTTATTCTGCCATTAACAACATTCTAAGTTTGGAAGAGCAGTATTTACAAGTGTCACTAACTACTACTATTTCTAGGCTTTTGTTTGGTCCCCCATTATTTGTGTCTTTGTCCAGATGTATTGTTCTAAGTGATTGAGAGGTATGCATCCATTTCTCATAAAGTTGTAGTTTTCTGGCAAATCACTGGCAGTGGCAGATCATTGAAGTATGGCGGCCGTTAATTTTATTTTTATAAAAGAAAATGGTATTTTAGCATTGCACAAGTCCAGATATTAATATAAATAAAACGCTAGTGTTTGTCTGCTTATTTTGTGTTTCATGATCATATTTTGTCTGTTCTTCAGTTTGCATTTAAAAGTTGGTATCCCACCATTCCATTGGAGTGAGTGGGGTTACATAATTATGTAAGCAAATTTTATGTTAATCAGTGTGCAAATTCTTGGCCACTTGTACCTATTTTTCATGTGCCTTTGCCCAGATTTTTGATGTTTTCAAGTTGAGAGGTATGGAAGAAAGTTAGTGACACTCGTTAAATCTGGTTACTTATTCATTGATTCACTTTTGTTTTCTGATCCATTTCTTTTCATATACCCACACTTTCTCTACATGCAATTGCATATTTAGTAAGCAAATTTGCAGAGCTTTGCTCTCAGCGCATGCGTGTGTGTGTGTGTGTGTGTGTGTGTGTGTGTGTGTGTGTGTGTGTGTGTGTCTATATATATTATATATTATATATATATATATATATATATATATATATATATATATATAAATACACACACACACACACACACACACACACACACACACACACACACACACACACACACACACACACACACACACGTACACACACATGAATTCCTTTCACAAGCTCGAAGTTTCAAAACTTCGAACTGTAAATGGTTGAGTGCATAAAACAGAAGTTTTGAAACTTCAAACGTTTTGAATGGAGACTGGCGTAAAGCATGGAATGGGAAATTTACCCTTTTTCTTCAATGCAGTGCGAGCTTGGAGTTGCTATATTTATTTAGCAGGGGGTGTGGGGAGTGCAGGGGGGGGCTTGCCCCCCTGTAAAAACTTTTTGTTTTTATTTTGTTATTATAAATGCAAAGTTTCAAAACTTTAATCATATGGTCTCGACCATTTGCAGTTCGAACTTTTGAAACTTTGAGCTTGTGAAGTAGATCCATAAATATATATATATATATATATATATATATATATATATATATATATATATATTTTTTCTCTCAAGTTTGAGTTGAATTTTGTCAAATTTTCCATAGTGAATCTGGGACAACACATTTAGCTATTCTGAAGTGTAATTAATTCCCTGTTAATATCTCACACTATTTTGTTTGTTCTTCTGTTTAAGATTTCAACAAACATTCAGTTGGTTACAAACTTATGTATTTACTTCTCCAAATATCAGTTAACTCATAATGGTTTATTACTCATAGAATCAATTTCAAAATTCTCAGTCTTGGCTTTTATTATTATTTTTCCAGGGTGATTTTAACCTTTTTGAAATTAAACTTTGCATACTACCTGAAAGGATTCTTTGCTTCAGTCAATCTGCAGTTTCTTCTGCAGGAATAGCATTTCAGCTTTTATAGCATAATTTCTGACAAGATTTATTTTTCTTATTTTTAGAGGCTATAAACATTTCTACTGCATATATACTATTTTTCTTGCTGAAACTTATAAAAAGAGCTTACATTTTATTTGTCAGTATAAGTATAACATATATTATATTTACTACATTCCACACCCTCTCTCTCATTTTGCTATAGACACCTAGGCAGCTTGCAAATATTGCACATTTAATTTACTATTTATACTATCAAGACAATATTTAGGACATTTTCAACAGTCATGATGTATTTGGATAACAATCTTCTTTGTATGCATTTATCATTTAATCTATATGCAGTCTTGTATCGCAACCCTTACTGGAATGATGTTCATAGTAGCTGCTTCAGGATATATATTTTTTTACTTTCAGCTGTATATTCAACCACCAGTTCAGCAAACTATCTGTTACAAGGTTCAGAATCGTATCTGTAAACAATCTTAGTATGTTCAGTTTTAAAATGGATTTGTGATTAACTTATCAGTTGTGTATATGTTTTTTTAATGCTTTTATGACAATTTTTAGCAGTAGATTTTTCATTAAACTATCAAATTCAGTTTCCCAAACTCAAAGATTGTGTAAACAGAACCATTGCCTTCTATATGAAAAGATTTAGTATTTGCCAATAATATACAGAGATACATCTATGCTGAACACCCTTATATTATAGCAATAACCCATGAATGGGTGTGGGTAATGCTGTATTTGCCTACAGTTGTTGTGGTTTGGTCATGAGGGCAAAGCCCAAGTGACCAAACAAAGCCAGCCGTGGGTAAATCAGATTACCCACACCCAGCCATGGGGTATTGCTATTATACAATGAAATTTAAAAAAAAAATGACTAACAATTCTTAAATAATGTCCTTGTATAATGGCACCATGGTGTTCTTCCACTTTGTTTTCATATCCTGGGGCTTTCTTGATGTACTGCACATGCGTATGAGGTTTATGTTCCCATGCTTACACAGTACATCAGTGCTTTGAAAAGGTAGCAATGGAGAAAGGAAGCTGTCCATTGCTTCTTTTATAAAATATGAAATCAGGACACTTGGGAGGTATGAGACAGACAGGACAGAGAAAATAAAGGAAAAGCAGGTGCATTTCTTTAGTTTAGCATAAAGTACCTGATTTTCCTTTTAATGTCTCTGTTCCATCTCTCTCATACCTCCAAACTGCCTGGATTTCAAACTTTATTATTATTATTATTATTTTTTTTTTTTACAGTCAAGAAAACTAAAAAGCTGCTGCATATATTAACAGATAAAAGTCCAGATGACCAAAATGTTTTCTGTTGGTGTATGTTCGATTTACAAAGGGGCACACTAGTTGTGCTGACCAATCAGAGTGCTTGTTTTTGAATGTTAAAGGCCAGTCATTGTATAATTAAAAATCTTACACAGGGTTACTGCCCACCATTAAAAAAAATTACTCCAGATCAGAGATCAAATGTAATCTCTCAGGAACAGCAATAGGTAGAAATGTATTATTCTAATGTATCATTGTGACATTAGTATATATTTCCTGTATAAGAGAGAGGTGACACAGACAGACAGATACATACACACCGACATATAGAGACTCACACACACACAGACTTAGGCAGAGATTATGATATTTCAGTACATACTTGTGACTCCAAGATTTAGTATAACGAATCAGAGAAGTTTGTGATGCAAAAGAGATAAAGATCACAGACATTAAACACAAGGGATAACTGAACAGTGGAGTGCCGTAATGGCACTAACATCAGTACAGGGACGGGAGGACTCTAGACACCAAAGAGTCTACAAATCTGCCACAGCGGCACTGAAATTATTACAGTTATCAGCAGTGGGGAAGCATTCTAGCCACCAGGGCAATTGCAAGTATGCCATAACAACACTAGCTCTATTACTCTGATGTGGGGGCTGGGAGGACACACTAGCCACTACTCATAGTAAACATTTGCCATAATGTCACAAGACTGTGGGGAAACACTGGAGGGCAGTCAGGTTAGGGTCAGGTACAGGGGCCATGGTATGTATGTGTGTGTGTGCGTGTGTGTGTGTGTGTGTGTGTGTGTGTGTGTGTGTGTGTGTGTGTGTGTGTGTGTGTGTGTGTGTGTGTGTGTGTGTGTGTTGTGTACCTGTGTATGAGAGAGAGTGGCTGAGGAGGGATGCCAGTGTTTGCATACCTAACAGTTTACAACTGTGACATGCAGATCAACATCAGTAATAACTGCAATTAAGAGCCACACAAATTAGTAGGCAATGTGGTCTTTCCTTAATGTGGCTAACATGTCTTTGAATTGTAAAATGATGCATTGTGGGGGCAGGTCCTTTTTAACACAAGCTGTGTGGCTTGCTCTAGGCCCTTACAATATTATATACTATTATTTATTATTATATATTATATGATATACTACAATATTATCCTCCCACTTTATATTTAATACTGCTGTTTCAGTTGTGGAATCCTTCAAGTTTTTGGGATCTATAATCTCCTCAAACTTGAAGTGAGAGACCAATGTATGGTCCATCATAATAAAGGTACAACAGTGAACGTACTTTCTGCGACAGCTGAGGAAGATCAACCTCCCACAGGAATGGTTGATTTAGTTCTATACAGGAGTCATTGAGCCTGTTCTCAGCTCATCCAATACAGGGCGGTTTGGATCTCTTGTCTAATCATGACAAAAATAGGTTACATTGAATAGTTAGGTCTGCCAAAAATATCACTTTTGCTAGTGTTCCCTCCTTACAGGACCTGTACTATTCCAGAGTCATGAAAAGGGCAGGGAAAATCATCACCGACCCTTCACATCCAGGCCACCATCTTTTTGAACTATTACCATCAGCCAGACATTATAGATTCATAACCACCAAAAGAAGCAGATATCAGAACATATTTTTTCCACAGGCCATCAAGTTTATAAATGGTTAACTCAGCTTATTAGGCTGGTGTATTCTTTTTCCCAAGCCTTCGGGTATTGTTAATACTTATTTCTTTCAGAGTTTATTTGAGTATTTCTTGCACTGAGTTGTACTTTGCACCTTGTATGTACACAAATATGTATATTTATCTTGTACGTGTGCATACTTGGCCTATAAATGTGATTCTGCTTCTGATTCTGATTAATGAATTCCTGGGGTAATGTAAAGGAAGAACATTTGAAGTTTTTAATGAAAATACACGAAATTGCAGTTATCTGTATACTTTTTTGTCTGAGCATTTCAAGTGCTTAAATATATATTATTTTATCTGTGTATTATATTAACATAATATATTTATGTTTGAAAATGAGCCAGCATTTCTTAGATTGAGATAAACGAAATGTACTTATTTTGTGAACTAAATGCAATGAACATCTGTTGCCTGTTATATTCCAGTTGACGGATAATATAATATGTATGGTGTGATGTAATAAAAAGCATATAAAGCATGACTTATGAAAGCCAAACAATAGGCTGTGTGTTCATTTTATTTCATAAAATAGAACAAAGCAAGTTTCACATCCTTTCACATTCTAATTACTTGAACAAAAGTGCTTAGCTGGATTAGGTTCAGGTCTGTATATTACTATACCATAGGTTCACAGCTTCTTAAGTAAGTCCTAGGCAATCAGTCTGCAGACCATTCACCAATTTCCTTGAACTTCAAGGAGGGAAAGAAGAGATAAAACGGGAGAATTTAAGGCTGCCTATCCTATTATCTAGCTTTACCTTGAAGGTGGTAAAGGTACAGACATATAGTGTAAGTTAAATCCAAAGGTGAAGGTTATGTTGGGTATGTATCTAGACTTACTTATCTGTCGATGATAGTTTAGTTCCTTTACTTGAGGTACCATTTGTTATGTGAAAGAGTAGGAGGTCGGGGGGGGGGTTAGATCTTTTATGACTTGAAAGACTAAGCATAGATTTCAACAGAGGAGTCTATAAGAAGACAGAGGGCTGCTAATCTATCCTGGTAACTCAGATTTTTGAGGCACTGATATTTTTAGTTATAAATATCTGAAACCTCTCAAACTGGGTGATGTGTTTAGACAAATGCATGACAAAAGGTAAGGTATATTGGGGAGCAGTGTGTGCCTGCATATACATCTATGACTATATCTATCGATATCTATCTCTCTCTCTCTCTCTCTCTCTATATATATATATATATATATATATATATATATATGTATATACATACACACACTCAAACACACACATATGAATATGTAAGTAATTATGATCTATTATATGTGCCTACGACAGATGCTTGACGTATCGAAACTTTACATACATTCAGAACTATTCAAATTACAAAGATTCAAATAAAAACAAAATCTACTTTTGAGTAAAGCCCTGCACCCCAAACCCCTACTAATTCTATGCACCAGTTCTGAGATCATAGTACATTTTGGAAAGAGTAATGTTCCTTGATCCCCTCTGCTGCATGATCTCATACTGAAAAAAGCAAGTTGATGCGATCAACTGGTTTTCAATCAGCCTATACTGGCTTTTTTATGAAGAAATGTCAACTTCTCAGTGAGTTGTAGGGACCCCATCATCGTGCAAGGTAGAAAACTTGAAAGAGAAAAATTACAAATGAAAGAACAAAAAAATGATAATCACAAAATACTGAATGACTCATGAGAATGAATCACAAAACAATGAGTAATTCTTTCCCACTAAAAAAATGGTTATAACAGTAAACCCCAGCCCAGTAGCAAAACCCAAATCAAATGTCATCTGGGTACTGTTATTGTTATGGAAGTGATTTTTAGTGATGACATTTGTAAGGTTACAAGCATGGGTAGGGTTAGGGTTAACAAACATAAGTAAGGTGAATAGGGAGGCTACTGGGTTAAGCGTCCCCCTGTGTGTATATCTCTGTTTTTTTCTCTGTCTCTCAGTAGTTCAATGCATGTTTAACAGGAGCAAATTCCAACTTCCTTCATGCTGTCTTCCTCTTGTTCACCCTGTTGTCTCAATTCCAGTGTCACTGACCTCACTACAGTAGAAATCAAATCCCACTTCCCAAAGGGAAACTAGTTCTGCAGGAGCTTTCCTCAGCAAACTTTTATAGCATTTTAATTGTCATTTATAGAACAGCCCAGCTCTTGCTAAACCAACAAAATCTCTCTATTTTTTAAAGAAGCATGCGTGCTCAGCTAAGGCCAGCAAGCATTTCAGTTTAAAGTAACAGTGGTCACTTACATAACATTCACATTAAAAACTCTCTATATAGTATTTATATCATCATTTACAAAATTTTGTATCACTTGTTTACCATTTGGTGAGCTTCACCATGCTATGCTGACAGACAGACACAGATACACAGACATAGACAGACAGACATAAATGTGCACACACACACACACACACACACACACACACACACACACACACACACACACACACACACGCACGCACGCACACACACACGCATGCACACATACATATACATGTGGCACAGGTGTGCAAACTAGCAGGCCATAATATCCTGTCTAGTGGTGCTTGCAATGGCATGGCAGACATCACTGGTGTGGTATGGCTCCTTGTTGAAATGCTGGCACTTGAAATGCCAAAAACAAAAAACACCAACCACCAAGCCCCCCACACCCACAAACATATGTATAGCAACTCTGAGGTCACCATACCTTGGAAAAAAGGGAATATTCAGAGAAATGGCATCTTGGACTTCACATATACAAGTCCATTCTTTCAGCCATTCAGTCTCCATATTTTGGAATTCACTCTAGTGGCTCCCAGCATTTCAAAGATTTACCATGTGGTATACTGTCATATAACAGTGTGAAATTTGCCTTACCAACTACAGTATCATAGCATGTTTGTGTACAACATGCATTGTAAATATAGTAATTTCTGTATATACTATTTCTCTGAACAAAATTACTTTCTACAATAATGTAGTGTGCGCACATTTAACTTACACTGCAGTGTGAATCTGCACATGGACCACAGACTTAGTAGGGCAATTATGTGGCCACTGGAATATGGAAGCATGCATATAATAATGCTTGCTGTACCATGCCAGTGTTGCATGGCACTTATTTATTAAGAACACAGAGGTCTGCTTTAACGATGATGAAACAACATTATAATGAAAGACAATATAAAATTACAGAATAAAACATGTATCTGTATTGATTTTAAAACTCATAGTATAAAGTATTTCTGCATTAATAATACACAGTTGAGCACTCAGATATTTCTGATATTGTATCCCAGAAGCCAAATAACATTTTCTGACATATTCAAATAGAACTCAGCAACACGGATCTATAAAGGCTGTCTTCTTACTCCACATACTCCACCAATAATTCCAAGAACAGTACGAAAATATGAGAATAGCAAAATATAAGCTTTATTCCATAACAAAGATAAAACAGGATTGAGCGCTTTCGTCTCCGTACGTATTTTTGATTGATTTTCTGACATATTCTTGAAGTCCAAAACACAGGAAAAGACCCACCTAAACAGAAACACACATGCACACGCACACGCACACACACACACACACACACACACACACACACACACACACACACACACACACACACGCACACACAACCCATGTGGAGTGACTACTTCTTGTCAAACACAATCAGTCAAAGTAGACAAATTCAAGTATAATGCATAAAAAAAGACTCACTCTGTGCTGTCACTTAAGTCGTGGCTGCAATACAAAACCAGTATGAAGGGGCTAATATTGAATGTAAAATCAGAAAGCAATACAAAATCAGAACTATGGCAGCTAACTAGTGATTTATAGCTGCTTAAATAAATACTGGCCAGGATAATGATTTATTTGTTGATTCAGTTGTGTTTGTTTACTGGGGTAGAGCACTGAGCAAACATGACAAATTGTAAGTTCAGATGGTGAAACCTATATTCAAATAGGCATATAGATTGTTGGCAACAAAAGCAAACTTTAAGCTATGTTAAGTACAAGGCCCAGAGTAAGGTGTAACTAACAACCGTGATAAGTATTATTCTAAATGTGAAACTAGGCTATCCAAATGGGTATATAAGTGCAGAAGTAACATGTACTGATTCATTCTGGAGCTACTCCTGTCAACAACACAGGTCTTCTCATCTGCAGGCACGTCAGGTCAGACTTATGGATGGTGCATGTCCATTGGCAGACTTCAGTGGTCATGTCCTGTTATGTACCAAATTGTTGGTGTGTACAACATCAATACCTGCTTTCAGATTAAGTTTACACCAAGGTGTGGTATGCCTGCTTTATATGGTGCTGAATAATTCTGCAGTGCTTGGTGACATTATATGCATAACTGCTATTTATTTCTTTTTATTTATTTATTTGACATGTTTACCAGGATAGTCCATATGAGTTACATAACCTGTTTTCAGCAGAGGCCCGGGGAGAAAAGGCCCACATTAATGACTTAGTTATACATATTATAAACAGCTCCACATTCATATCTTTGTTACACATATTATACAATAAATTACACATATATATATATATATATATATATATATATATATATATATATATATATATATATATATATATATAAATTCACTAATGGGTGTATTATAGGCAGGCATTTAGGGTTACTTTTGTAGTAAAAGTAGTATAATTACAGTTTACTTTCATACACAAATTGAAATAAGCTTCTTAGGGTAAGGAGTATTTGCTTAGAGTGTATTTAAATATCATGATGCAGATTGGAGTGAGTCAATAAAAATATTAGTCCTCTGGCGAATGAGTAAAATACTACGGTGCATAGTTTCCAAAACTTTACTGTGATAGTTGGTAGATTAATTTAGTAGGATGAGGTTAGTAGAGTAAGAGGAGGTGTTAGGAGGGAAAGAAGTGGATTAACCTGGAGTAAGGCATGTGCGTAACCATGATTTGTTTAGGTATTCTTTTAGGGAGGCTTTAAAGTGAAGTAGGCTAAGAGTTCCTCTAACATTAAGTGGGAGGGTGTTCCATAACTCGGTGGTAGAGTATGAGTATAGTCATTTCCTTGGTTTTGGGAGAGTTTTTAGGTTTTGAGACATTTTTTTGTCTTCAGATCTGAGTCGTCTGTTTGGTTTGTAATGTTGGACTAGGTTAACTAGGGCAGGACAGGCAGTGGGCCTATAGAATAGGTTGGGGATTGTAGTTAGGTGTGTATAGGCATACTGGTTTAATAGTTCCAGCCAATTTAATTCCTTAGTGGTATACATTGATGTGTATGGTAGTTGGAGTTTGTTGCAAACTTTGTTACTTTGTTGTAGCATTCTTCCATTTTGGTCTTGGTGAAGTTTTGTAGATTGGTTAGTATACAGGAAGCGTAGAATAGGGAGGGGAGCAGGAAGGTTTTAGCTAGGGTGCTATTGGTGGAAGTGGTAAGGACATTGCCTGTTTCTGTAGAGGAGTCCTAGTTTTTTTATGTGTCTTCTTGATGTTTTGTTGGATATGAAAGTCAAAGTTGAGTTTGTTATCGATAATAACACCTAGCTATATCTCATTTGCATTAGGATCTGTATTTTAATATCATTATGCAGTCATTTACATACACCGCACATAGTGCTAACTTCAATTTAATGCAGCCATGCATTATGTGCATCTGAATTGCCTCCTCCGTCTGACTCATTGCTTTCCATACTACTTTGTGCATTGTTATTTGTAGTCTACGAATTCCAGCCTGGGGTAGTATAGACTGGGGAGAGGATGGAATGAAGTTATTTAATCAATAACTCTTACCTCAAATATGTTTCCTGTTTCTTACTCTTGTATTTTGTGGTTGTCTTTTAACTTCCTTTCTGAATTTGTCCTTTTAACTCTCATTTGCAGTCCAGCTCTTTCCTATTTATTCTGCACCACAGATAGGCAACAACTTGAAGCTAATAATGTTACTTCTTTTTATGAAATACTTTAGGATATCCTCAACTTTTATGTTAAACATTATGCAATATTTTCTTGACCTTTATGTTGCCTTCTTTAATTAACTGTAAATATTTTGGTACAATAGTCTCTCTAGAATGTTAGTGTGGTTATTTATTTATTTAATTTTGTTTGCCATGTAAGCGAGGTGGCCCAATGTCCACTTTCAGCTACAAACAGGGCCAAGAGACAGCTTACCTTCTGTTTTACATTTCAAACCAAAATTAGCATTTAGATTACATTATAACCAACATCTGTAGTTCAGTAAGTACTATAAATGTGCTTTAAAACAAATAATCACACAAATCACTACATTCTGTACAAGGACTCTACCACTAATGTGGTTCAGTGGTACCACAGCTGTGCTTTAATATTAATGTTATTTACACAAATCACTGCATTATATGCAAGGACACTAGTAATATTTATAGCTACACTGGAATTGTTAGTAGGATAGGTTAGGCAGCAAGTCCCAAGATTTAACCATGTTCCTTATAACAATTGCACTTATAATTGCTAGTGAGTTAAGCTTTCAAGAGCTTTCCAGAAAAAAGTATTTTTGTGTGGTAGAGTATTCCATGCTATGGGTCAGTTGTTTGTAATGCTTTCTGTTGTTGCCATGGCATATGAGGAGTCGTTACATCTGTGGTGTGTCTTGACTTCTTAGCTTATACTGACTCGTGGTGTGTTTTTCTACAGGGAAGTTGTAGCTTTCATTTCATTGCATAAAGATCAGGGTTTTTAATAAAACCCGCTCTTGTCCCATCTGACAGCCGTTTGGTTTTTCTATATGATATCACAACCATGTGCACTCTGACATGATAAAAGAATAAATCTAAGTATTTCTTGTCTTGGCTGATAGGCCATATACAAGAATGGCCTGAATAAGCACAGAGGGGGGCGGAGCCTGAATGGTTAACTGAAAGCAGCAGTATTTTAGAACTCCATATAACTAGTTAAATAAGACTGGAAAAAATATTCTTTTTTTTTTCAAAGTATAAAATATTATAGATAAAGGTCTAATTTACATAATTAGAAACTCTGGTGAAGTTTTACAAATAATTTCCTGTCAAAAAGCTCGGAGATATATTCACTTGTTAAAATGAGCAACTCAAGGAATTCTCACCAGGATGCTGCCTTAAAGATGGAACTACAAGAGATGGCATCTACCCTGCAGGAGTTGTCTTTGAAGATTGATGATTTTAAAGAGAACAAGGAAAATCTTAAAACAAGCAGTCAAAAACAGGATGACACCCTCAAGGAAATGTTACAACACCACCAGACAATGATAACAGGAATAGAGGTTTCTCTAAATGACTTAGAAAGCAGACTTAAGGAAGAGGAAACACAGAAAGAACTGCTTCTTAAACAAAACACTTGGTTGGTTAATAAAGTAGATAACTTGGAAAATAGGGAGAGGAGAAATTACATCAGGATTTTTGGATTACCTGAAAACACAGAAGGTGAGGATATTATTTCCTTTTTATTAAGCTGGATCCCTGACTTTTTAAATTTAAAACAAGGACTTTCCTTTGGCATTGGAAGGGCACACAGAGCACTTGGGAAACCTGCTACTAACTCAAACTCTCCTCCTAGGCCAATAATTATCAAATTTCTTTCATACTTGGACAAGGAATTGATTTTAAGATCTGCTTGGAGGAAGGCACCTCTAAAATATAAACAGAGCCTGATAAGATTTGATAATGACTATTCATCTAGAATAATGGAACAAAGGAAAAAAGTGTGGCCAATGATAAAGTTTCTGAAAAAAATAACATCAAGGCACAGCTTGCATATCCAGCTAAGATAAGAATACTGTATACCAATGAGATGAGAACTTTTATTGACTTTGAGGAAGCCTCTTCATTTATTAAAACTAATAATGTGATTACTTTACCAGAAGATCTGGATTGGATGTCACCTTCTCTCAAGAGAACAAAAGAAACAAATGGCTGGACAGATGTCAAAAAGAAGAAGCAAAAGACGGATATTGTTACAGCCAAATCTCTCAAAACATCTACTATGATATGAATTGTTTTAACATTACTTTATAGGACCAATTTTACTGCTTGGAATTTTAAAACAAAGGTAACTAACTACTGGAATCTATTTATCTATATTTTTTGAAAATAGATGACACATGAGAGTTTTCACATTACCTCAGGTATGTAAAACGGGGTACTTTTCTTTCAAAGAAGGAGGGTTATATAGCACATAAAATATTTATACTGTAAATCAACATACATAGTTTATGTGTATTTTCTCTTTTCTTTCTCTCTCTTCTCTCTTTTCTCATTATTTATTTTAACTGCATCTTGTCTCCCTTTCTAAATTCTCTCCTATTTACTATACTAATATAGTCTGTATATATTTAATAACTCACTATCTATACATAGCTAAATAATAGTCTAAAATAATCTAGTTTTAAGGTAGACTAACTGGAATAGTGAACTTAATTAATTGTTATTACAATATTTATAAGAGTAATGATATTCACTGTTATGCTTATTGGGATTGGGGACATGTTTGTGATTAACTCTGAAATGTTCATAGGTTCATGGGTAGGTACTAGGTTATCTGCCCGAGGGCATTTATAAGCCTAGCCAGGGTGTGTCAGCTTTCACCGCCCCATTGATTAATTAACTGAGCCTCTCTCAAGAAGAGCCAATGAAGTGATCCAGGGGTGTATTTTCTGTTACCCATCCACTCGTCAAGGTTTCTCTTGAAGAGTGTTAGTGAGGGGCTCTGCCTAATGTAGTTAGGAATTTTGTTCCAAAGCATGGGGAGTCTCTGTGACAGGAATTTATCCCTCCAGCATGTTCTATTTATTGTTGTGGTGAGGTTTAGCTCACTAGAGTGAGTGGCTCGCAGTGACTTGGATTTCTTTAGGTGGAGCATGTCCATCAATTCTGAGTTGGACATGGCTTTGTAAATCAGGCAGAGATCACCTCTGAGTAAGCGATATGCCACTGAGTACAGCTGGAATTTTTCCAGCCGGGCTGCATAGGACATATGTTTGAGACCAATAATCCTCTTGGTGAGGTACTTTTGTGGTCTTTCCAGCTGTTGGAAGTGTCTTGTGAGGTACATCCCAAATGGGGCATTGTACTCTATGATGGGTCTGATGAGTGATGAGTATAGGGGCACTATAACCTCTTTATTTCTAGATGCGAACACTTTAGTAATTAGATGGGCTACATAGAAGGATTTCCTAACTACTTTGGCAATATGATTGTCAAAGGAGAGATTACTATCTACTTGGGTCCCCATATCTCTTATTACCTCTTCTGTTTTAAGGGAGCTGCCACCTATGTGGTAATTCATGGGTGTTTTGTTTTTTCCAAATGGGATGACTATGCATTTTTTGGCATTTAGCTTGAGACCATGACTTTGACACCATGTGTCCATCTCAGTAAGGCCCTTTTGGAGGATGTCTGTATCAGCCGCTGAGTCAATTATGGCTCCCAGTTTGCAGTCATCGGCAAACTTGGTTAGCCATAGTCCTCCTGTGTTTGCCTGTACTTCTGAGAAGCATATACCGAACATTAGGGGTCCCAGGACCGAGCCTTGTGGGACACCACTTGTCGGACCTGGAGCCCACTATTCTTACCGTGTGGGTTCTGTCTGTAAGCCAGCTGGCAACCCATCTTGTGACATAGGGGTTTATGTTCAGGCTGGTGAGTTTTTCTATAATTCCTGAGTGGGGAATGATGTCAAAAGCCTTGGCAAGGTCAAGGTAGGCTGTGTGAACTACCTTTCCCTCATCTATGGCCTTGGTGACTGTCTTGAAGAAGTCAACCAGGTTTAGTAGGCATGATCTGCCCTTAACAAAGCCAAACTGGGTCAGATCAAGTCTTTGGAGGTTCCCAATGTCTTTGCTAATGAATTTATTTATTTTATTTTATTTTACATTTGTTGACCGGGCTAGTCTGGCTGGATACATGTCCATTTTCAGCAGAGGCCCGAGGAGAAAAGCTCCACTATAAACTAAGTACATTACATAAAAAAGAAATTTAATACTCTAAGATAATAGCTAAGATCAGATATTACGAAAACAAAAAGAAAGATAATTTAAAAAAGAAACAAGTTTACAATAAGCAGTTCATTAAATATACATAATTGTACCAAAAGTACATACTTTAATCTCCAAACAGTGAAAGAAACAAAACTGAGGTGGGTAGAGAAGAAAAGAGTGGAGGAAACAGGGTAAGAGAAAATGGTTAGTCAGGTGTATTGCAGGAACACAGCCAATGATTTTGGAAGTAGTGTTTAATTTTTGTTTGAAAATGGCAGGGATGTAGTCAGAGTTATGTCACTAGGTAGGAGATTCCAACTTCTACCTATTGTGTTAGTGAATAAAGAATCACCTGCTGTGTTGTTTGCCTTTATAGATTTTGTCATGAGTTTACAAGAGGCGAAGTGAGTTGAGATTGTTGTAAGGGATTAGAAGTTGAGAGAGTATTGGGGTGTTGTCAGGTAGGTGTAAAATGTTGTGGGCAATAGTGAGTTGAGGAATTATAAGGTAGTTTTGAAATTCGAGCCAGCCTAGTTGTTTTAGGTTTATACAATGGTGGGTCCTAAATGGGTTACTAGTGGCGAGCTATGTTGTTATAGCAGGTTGCAAGTTTGTTGAGGTTACTTTTCTTAAGGTTAGTATAAATAGGGAAGCATATAGGAGAGTTGATAAAAGATGAGATTGTGCAATTTTGATTCTAGTTGCTGGGGTTAGAAAAGGTTTGATCGATAAAGGGATCCTATTTTTCTGTTAACTAACTTGATGTTGTTGTTAATATGCTGATCGAAGGAGAGATTATTGTCAATGGTTATTCCTAAAAGTTTTGTAGTGAGATCAGGTGAGATGAGTACCATTATTTGAGGAAATGGTAAAGTTTAGAGGGGGACCGGTGGGGTGGAGAGGGCAGAGGAGGACTTTTGTTTTTTTGGCATTTAGAAGGAGAAACCGTTTAGAAAACCATGTTTCTACGGAATTAAAGGTATTTTGGGTCAGTGAGATCAGTTCTGTAGAGGATGGTGCCGAGCAGATAAGGGTTGAATCATCTGCATATTGTATGCAGGTTGCTTGTGGGATTGCAGTCTGTAGATCGTTAATAAAGAGAGAGAACAGAAGTGGACCAAGAATGGAGCCCTGGGAACTCCGATGGAAATGGGCAAGAGTGAAGAGATATGGTTTTCCCATATTACTGCTTGTTGTCTGTTGTTAAGATAAGATTTAAACCATTTAATGGCGAATTTATCACGAGAGAGATTCAAGAATGTTGATTAAGAGAGAGTGGTTGACCATATCGAAAGCTTTAGAGATCAATGAAGAGAGCGGAAGAGAGAGTATTGTTGTTTCGATTTTTGTTGATAGTATCTACAAAAGAAAGAAGGGCAGTGGTGGTACTGTGGTGAGGACTAAAGCCATGCTGACAGTTTGCTATTATGTTGTGAAGAGAGAGATAGTGCACAAGTTGCTGATGAATACATTTTTCCATGATTTTGCTAGGGGTGAGAGTAGGCGATAGGTCTAAAGTTGGAAAGGTCAAGGGAGTTACCACCCTTATGTAGTGGGATAATATAGGAGATTTTCCAGATGTCAGGGATGGTTCCCTCTTGGATAGTTCTGTTTATAAGTAAGGATATAGGGTATGCAATTTCTTTGGCAGCTTTCTGAAGGAAGAGAAGGAGCTTGTCTGCAGAAGGGTGCAAGGTTTCAGTTTGTGAATGAGTCTATAGATGAAAGAAGTAGATATGGGTTTTAGAGAAGTTATAGGAGGAGTTAGCTATATTATTTGGAATATAAGAGTTGTTGGTGTTCATTTGTTTGGCTAGGGATTGAATAGTTTCAGAGAAAAAAAGAGTTGAAAGCATTAGCAGTCTGGAGAGGGTTTCTGGGTCAGCATTAAGTGGGCATGGAGTTTTTGCACTTCCTGGCGAGTGAAGTCTATTTACTGATGACCACTAATATTTAGAATTGTTAAGATAAGTTTCCTGAAGTTCACAGTAGAATTTTTTCTTGTCAGAGATTATTGATTTCTTAGCTAGATTTCTAAGTTGGCGAAAAATAACTAAATCAGGGTTTTGTCTATGGCATCTCCATTTTGTCCATGCTTTGTTTCTAGTATGAATGAGTTTTTTAGTATTGTTGGTAAGCCATGGGGCTGTTTTGGTTTTTACTCTAATAGTACGTTCAGGAGCATGAGAATTCCATGATGATGTGCTCCATAGTCTTGCAGACCAGGCTAGTCAGGCTTATGGGGCTATAGTTACCAGGGTCAGTTGTGGCCCTCTCCTTTGTGGAGCAGAATAACCGTTGCTGTGTGCCATTCTATGTGCATGTAGCCTGTGGAGAGGCCAAGGTTGAACAGTGTGTTTAGGTGGGGGGTTAGTTTGTTCTGTAGTTCGTGCAAGACGCAGCCTGGGACACCATCTGGCCCCATTGATGCTGTGCTTTTGGCTTTTGAAAGGGCTGTTTTCACCTGTGCATCTGTGATTTCTGGGACACTACACTTTTCCGGTATTGTTGTGGGCCCTTTTGTAGGTGAGAGGGGGGTGAAGTTTGCACTGAATCTATCTTCCAGGATGTTGGCAATATCAGTGGGTTCAGTATATTTTGTGCTATTTTGCACTAGCTCAGGCATATCTGCGAGTTGCCACTTAGATTCTTGACATAGCTAAAGAAGGCTTTGTGGTTATCTTTCGAATCCTTGGCTATTTTTCTTTCAAAGTTAGCCTTGGAGGATTTTATGAAGGACCTTAGTTTCTTACTGATACTGATCAGGGATTTCTTTCCTTCTTGGGATTTGCTCTTTTTCTGAGCTAGTTTCCTCCTTCTGTTGTATAGCCTGTTTATGCAAGGGTCCACCAGACTGGTTTCCTTCTCTAAGGGGAGTGAGTCTTGGTTTTGCTAGGGATGGCACGATCCATGCATCCTTGTAGGTGCTCATACAGTGCATTTGTAAAGGTTTCTGCATCTTTGGCAGCATTATCCTTTAGTGTGGGGGCTGTGAAACTTACCACCTCTGTCTTAAGTAAGGTGAAGTTTGCTTTAGAAATGTTTTTTACTGTAGTTTCCTTAGTTGGGGGTGGTGGTGGGGTGTGGATATCCAGAGTGATGAGTTTATAGTCTGATCTAACCAGTGATGGGTTGACCTCTGGTGTGGAACACCTTTCGCCCATGTTGGTGATGACCAGGTCCAATATGTTTTCACCTCTGGTGAGGGAGTTTACCAGCTGATCCAGGGCATTTGAACTGATAAATTCCAGGAAGCGTTGGACCTGGGAGTTTGTACTTGAGTAGTTTTCTCAGTTAATGGTAGGGTAATTGAAATCACCCAATATCAGGGTGTTTGGTAGGACCTTCATGTTTCCCAGTGTCTCCAGAAAGATAGAGTGGTGGTCCTGGGTCATGGAGGGTGATCTGTAGCAGGCCACAATTTGCATTGCAGATTTGCCTGATGTTAGTTACACATGGATGATCTCGGAGGTATCATGCTGCACCACTAACCTGGAGGTGTAGGTATCCTTGATGAATATGGATACACCCCTCCTTTTGTGTTTCGGTCCATGTTCTGTGGCCGAAATGTGTGGTATGAGTTGTAGCCCGGTAGTGCTGGGGTGCTCTGTGGAGCCTTGAACCAGGTTTTAGTTACTGCACAGATGTCGACATTCTCCTTACTGAGGAGTGCTTCAAGCGCATGCATTTTGAGATTTAAATTCCTGGCGGTAAGTAGCATAACCTTCATTTTTTTATTTGTGCTGTTTACAGAGGTGGGTTTGACTTTTGAGCCTTGCCTAAAAAAGGCACTATGGGAGAAGCAAGAGTCCTGGCCAGTATTTGAAAGCCTAGGGGTGACAGGTGCAAGCCGTCTCTTGTAAAGTAACAAGGCCTGTCGAGCATGTCGTCCCAGGCTGACAGACACTGGATCTCCTTTTAATGACACCAGAAGCTTAGTCAATTGTTGAAATTGATCATTTTTTCTTTATACTGCGGTATCATTCTTGGTGAGGGCAGGATGCTACTCAGGGTTAGGGTCATACCCGCCTGGACTACATGATCAGAGAGCTCTTCCATGTCTCTTTTTATGTAATCCAGGGAGATACATCTCAGGTCATTCACACCAACATGAATAATAACAGAGTCATATTTGTACTTGTTCTGGAGTGACCTGAGTGCTTGTGTTATGTGGTGGATTATGGCTCCCAACAGGTAGCTAACAGTAACCTTCTCCTTGTCCAGCCTAGTGAGTGGGACGTCAGTGTGCCTGACTATAGAGTCGCCTATTACTAGTGTGTTAGGTATGTTATTTCACCTTAAGGGCTGTGATTGTGCGGCACATTGATTTTGTGTTTTATGTATTGTCTGGTTTGTGACGGGAGGTGCAGGTTTTTTGGGTGTCTGCTTTGGAGGTCTGTCATGCTTTTGCAGGTTTTTATTTAGAGCCTCCGAGTATGATTTAGTGTATTTATGTGTATTTTTTGCCAGTGCTGGTTTAGTATGTCTGTGTGAGGCTGGAGGTGTGGTGCAAGTGTTAACCTTCTCCTCATGACTGCCTGTTCCAGTCTTGGGAGGAGAGAGCTTACCCTCCAATTTAGCTATATAATTGCATCTCTCGCATATGTTGATGTTTTGTGGTAGGAGGAGAGGGTTGTCTGTGTAGATGAGGCAGTTGAAACATTGCCTCAGGATACCCAGGTTCACCAGCTGGACTGGAGAGTATACCTGAAATTGCCCTTTGGTCATGTCTGAATAGTAGGGTGTGCTGCTTAGTCATTTGGTTGGTGAGGGGTGAATAATGAGCCTTGCCCTGCTGAGCAATCAAGTGTCGGGGTATATTAGTGCTTGCTCTTAGGTCTGAGAAAGTGCTGGACTGTAGGATGCTTTTTAAGTGCTTAGATTGAGAGTTAGACTACTTTCAAGGGAAAAAATGAAGAGGAGGCTTGGTGGAGCCAGGATAAATGTAACCCTAGCTAACCAGTGCTGCCCAGATGTGCAAAACCATGCAAACATGGTTTTTACAGCACGAAATGAAAGAGATAGAAATTAGCCCAAAATAGCCCACAAACTACTAACTTCTGGGCTGGAACCACTCCTCCAGGGACAGGTGGCTGCTCAAAGCTCCCTCTCTCACAGGTGAACAGAGAAACCTCTCTCTATTCAAGTAAGGTATGGGCAACTCAGAAAATTGTAACAGCCCTGAATTCAGCACTAGCCTGAAAACTGGAGTATACTAGCTTAGAAAGGTGGG